>NC_050443.1:90775444-91055444 GCF_903995425.1 Onychomys torridus
CTTCTATTCAGATGCTTAGCTGTCTCAACTTTGGTCTGATGTTTACCCAGATCTTCATTAGAAACAGAATACATTTTACAGAATGACTTAAAATGGATTTATTTTCAGCACGTGTATGGTGTGTTTGATTGTGGGTACATGTGAGCCACAGTGCATATGTGAGAAAGTCCTATGAGAGCTTTGAGGTGTCACCTCTCGCCTACCTTCCGCAGTACTTCATAAATAGTTGGTAGTGCTGCATATCTTTATGCTCACTCTGGTCTCCTGTGGAGTTTGTAGTAAATTTCTAGGGGGTCACAGAATCTAAGCCTCCTGAGGCTGTCCCCCAGTGTAACTAGTAGACTTTTCACAGTCACCCTAGTATAGTAGTGTGGTTTACTCACCGTCATGCTATGATGTGCATGCTAAGTTGAAAGCTCTGCTGATTAGAAATTCAAAAGCAGTGCCTTAAGTTTGTTCAAATGAGGCCCATTTCCCTCTCTCTCGGTGAAGATACATATGTGCTTACTGCCTGCTGTGGGTTCTCCATCTGTTTCTAGTTGAGTTCTGTGTAGATTTCCCAGTGTAGATTTTTAATTGTTTCATCACCACCAAGGTTGGTGTGTGGGAGGCAAGTCCAAGGCAGGGACTCTTTCCTGGCCACTGAGGATGCGGAGAAGCAGAAAAGCACACTGTGTTTTGCCAGGTCTCAGCTCCACTGAGTCCCAGTGGCTCGCTTGCCTCTGGAGCAGCTTTGCTTTTCTGTTGCCTTCTCTAATGTTTGTCTTCAGCTGCCTTTAAAAACGTGTGTGTGTGTGTGTGTGTGTGTGTGTGTGTGTGTGTGTGTGTGTGTGTGTAGACCAGAGACCAACCTTGGATATTGTTCCTCAGGTGCCACCCACCTTCTTTGAGACAAGGTCCCTCAATGATCTTGGATCTTGCTGAGTAGCCTGGGTGGCCAGGGAGCTCCAGGGTCCAGCTTTCTTTGCTTCCCCAGCACTGGGATTGCAGGTGTGTGTCAGTGTACCCTGTCTGTTTTTTTTCCCTCTCTCTCTTTCTTTTAATAGGTTCTGGGGATCAGGTCCTCATGACTATGTGACAGGCTTTGTGCTAACTGGACCATCTCTCCAGAGCTTGACTGCCTCCCCTCCCATTTATTTTGAGAGCAGAAAGCAACAGTGTCCCCCTGTGATTTTAGTTTAAAATGTGTTCACATCATATTTGCGACAGCTCTTTCTATCCCATAGCACCTCCTGCAGAACTGCCATACCTCTGGCAGGTGGTTTTCTGCCATTGTAGATTAGAAGACAGGACTAGACCTTCCTTGACCCCCTTCTCCCCTCTCAGCCTTTCTAATAGATCCCTGCTAAGACAGCCTGCCTGTAGCTGAGTATTGATAATCTCCAATGATGGGAGGGTTAACACCTCAGGTGACAGGACTTGGATTCTAGTTTCAAGTTTATCTCTGTCAGTGCTATGACTTCAGGTGAGTTTTTAAAGCTTATTTGTTGTTCCAGATACTGGAAAGTATGATTATATTTTTTTACCCCATAGTTACAATGAGGATAAACAAAATAATAAAACTATGATCGAGGAATGTGGAAAAAATGGACTTATGGAAGTAGAAGGCAGATCCTCGGGGCATTGGAAGATTGGAGGATGAGATGGTGGTTAGAGGGTCAGAGTTTCAGTTAGGGCGAAGAAAGCACTCTGGCCATCTGTTAGCCAGCACAGTGACGGTAGCTAAGAAGAACGTATGCTTAGAGGGCAGGGAGGTGGCTGGACAGGTGCTGATGATTGCCACCAAACCTGACAACTTGAGTTCTGTCCCCTGGATGGAACTCACATGGAGGAGGAGAGAAGAGAACAGAGTTCCTACAGGCTGCTCCCTCAGTCTCCACAGGTGTGCCCTGGCATACAAGTGTGCACACACAGTAGATGTAAAAAAGTTTTTTTTTTTTAAAGATAACATATTTAAAAAACAAAACTGGGGGGGGGGAGGTAGAGAGGTGGCTCAGCAGTTAAGAGCACTGGCTCTTCTTCCAGGGGACCCAGGTTCAATTCCCAGTACTCACATGGCAGCTTACAACTGCCTATAATTCTACCTCCAGGGGATCTGCTACCATCACACAGACATACATGTAGGCAGAACGCCAATGTACAAAAAAATAAATAAATTTTAAAAACAAAACTGGAGTTTTAAAAAGAGATGATATATATTTGAGGTGATAAATGCATTAATCAACCTGATGAGATCATTACACAGTGTGTACAGGTATCCAAAGGTATATATTGATCCCATGTATTAATAGAAAATTAACTTTCCAAAACGTCAAGTCCTTATGCCTCATGTATGGAACTGTGGGGACGTTACTGTGAATGTGATGTGCTGGTTAGTTTTTTGGTCAACTTGATACAAGCTATGTTCATCTGGAAAGAGGAAACCTCACCTGCGAAAATGTCTCCTTCATTAGATTGGTCTGTAGGCAATGTCTGTGGGGATTTTTTTGGGCCCACGGTGGGGTTTGTGTGTGATGCCGTTTCTGGGAAGGCGGTCCTGGGTTGTTCAAGAAAGCAGGCTGAGCAAGCCATGAGGATCAAGCCAGTAAGCAGTATTCCTCTGTGGTCTCTGCTTCAGCTCCTGCCTCCAGATTCCTGCCTTGGCTTTACTTGGTGCTTGACTTGGGATATGTAAGCCAAATAAACCATTTTCTCCCCAAGTTCCTTGTGGCCATGGTTTTTATCAAAGCAACAGGAACCAAGCTGAGAAGCTTTGCTTCTCCCTTCCACAGTGGTTCTGAATCTGGAGTTTATTCTTTTGCAGTGTTGATGGGGTGGACATCCTTTGTGAGTTTATCCCAGCTGGGACTGTGACCTACCTGCCTGTTGGGCTGGACAGGGCTGAACTGCATTTAGGTTTGCACCTTCTCCACTTTCAAAGTCTGATTATACAGGCCTCTTGTTTGTCTCTCTTCCCTTTCTTGGCTGATTTTCCTGCCTTGGCATCCCCACGAAAGGACAGATAAAAACATTGCAAGGAAATGAAGCTCTGTCCACATGCTATTATCTGTTCCCTTCCGCAGAAAAGCACGGGGCTTTGCCGACAGTGAAGGTAGAGTTGGGTTTCCAGATGCATAGCTGTGTGCCCAGCCCATGGCTGTGCTCCCCGACCTTTGCTTCTTCTAGTGCTCCTGTGGGAAAGCCCAGATGGGTTCTGGCAGGAGGCTGAACCCTACCTGCCTCTTGTACTCAGCTCCAAGTCTCAGCGTTTACTTCCCTTTTATGTTTACTCAGACACTAGCTGGAGATGTGAGAGTTCCCCAGCCCTGATTCAAGCAGACCCATGAGCTCTCCGTGCCATTGAGATTTACTCTGTTTCTGTCTAATGGGACTGTTGCGCATTGAGCAGAAACAGTTGCCTTTTAGGCGTGTGGCTGAGTATATTCCTAATGATTGTTTAACTTTGTTTCTAAAAAGAAAATTAAGAAACTATCAATGTGATGCTGATTAAATTTTAAATACTAGGGAGGCTGAGACAAGAGAATTGCTGTGAATTTGAGGCCAGCCAAGGCTACATGGTGAGGTCTAGGCTAACCTGGGTTAGAGAGCAAGGCCCTCACCCCTAGACCTTTTGAAAATGATAAATGGTTTGTATGTTAACATGATTTAAAAAGCAATTCTTACATAAGATGTGCCTGTGAACAGGGCTATTTAAAATATTACCCATCAGTCTGGAAGGGTCTCCAAGTAATAGGACCCATGGAGACCCTAGTATGTTGGGCTTTTTAGTCACCCTTTACTGGATACTGGGAGAGAGGGAGGCAGGATCCTTGCGGGGCTCAGGGCACAGGCTCTTTACATTTGGAGCCATCTTTATAGGGGAACAATGGAAAGTCCCCGAAGGAGAGGAAGTGTCCCACACTTTGGGGTTCACACACTTTGGGGTTCACAAGGGAGCCTTGGGGCGGGTAGGTGAGGCCTCAGTGTAGTCCGTGTGGAAAGAGGCTCTTCAGGGGCTAGAAGGAGGAAGACCAAGCCCCGAGAAAGTTGAAAGAAAAGAAGTATGTATCTTAGCCTTGGTGTCTCTGCCCAGTAACGGGGGTGGAGCAACTGGGCATATTGAGGAAGGGAAGAGTGGTCAGGTAGCCTCAGAAGGAGCAGAGAAGTAGGCCAGGAGCCCTGGGCTGGTGGGGGCAGCCATCAAGACCCATGCCAGAGACCCGAGATAAGGCTAAGTCTCACTGGAGTGAGAAGGAGGCATAGACCAGATGGCCTGAATAACAAAAATGACAGACTTGTAGAGAAGGGGGTGGAGGAGGGGCAGGTAATTGAGGAGGTACTTGTGGTATCAGAGGATTTGCTTGGGGGATACCTGTTCTGGAAGTATTTTTATGTTTTAGACAACCAGCATTGCTGTGCCAATGAAGTATGCTGACAGAGTGAGTGGGGGAACCTAGTATTGTCTAGAGCCAGGTTCAAGAGGGCTGTCGATCTCTTAGCTCACTGCTGAGGGACTGTGTATTGGGCTTGGTCTTCAAACAGGTGGTTAGGAAGTATTACCATAGAGTTAAGAGCTGTCTGGATCAATGGAGACATTCTTATTTATGCAGAAAGCACTTAGTGTCAGTACTGTGTGAGATCCGTGGTTCCTTCTGGGTGGGGTGGGGTGGGAGTAGGGGCTGGGGCTTGTTTCCAGTCTGCACCAGTAGCCTTCCAGTTGTTCCTGCGGTTTGCCTCTGGGGACAGTCCTTAGGGAAGGTTTTCAAGGATGTTTAGCACCACAAGAAAACTTTGGACAAAATGCTGAATTCAACACAAAATGAAACATTGAAACGACTATGGTCTTTTGAAGCAGTGATGGTGGGGTTTCAGGTGCAGAAAAATGCCAAACATGAGATGTTAGGTGGACAGTAGGAACCCCCCCCCCCCCCCAGCAGCAAGGCAGAGTTACAACAAGTTATTAATGCAAGAAAAACCCTTGAATGTATGGTTCATACTGAGTATCTTAGTGGTATGATATGGATATTTCCTGTTACATTTCTTCATGTTCCATGTGGTGGATATTTATGGAGAGAGCTATTCCTCAAAAACTAGATTTGAAAAAATCCAATTAAATGTCTGAAGTACAGACTCTCCTGGTTGTAGGTGGGTGTGTTGGATTTATACTATCAGAGGCACACTGGCGGTTGTGTTGATGGCCTGTAAAGGAAGCCGCTGACTCGGTGGGATAAAAATAAGCGCCTAGGTCAGCCTCCCCATGCTGCCACCTGGCTCTTCCAGAAGAGCAGGCTTCCGAGAGGCCCTAATGGGCTTGTTGAAAGGCCCCACTTGGCTTCTTATTAATGTCCCTCTCTGAGCAGTGCTCAGCTCTCTGGCTAACCTTGTCAGAAGGTTACCCTCGGCCCTCCAGGGCTCAGCTAATTTTAAACCCAGCCAGCCAGTGCGGTGGCATTGTGCTGCAGAGACATCAGCAGCTCCCTGGGAGACAAGGCCGGGGGAAAGATGAGTTGAGCCCGTGTATTTTTCTCATCCTCCTGTAAGTGGCCAGGCACACTGACCAAGCAAAGAGAGCTGGGATAATAATGAGAGCTTTTATGGTAAACACCAGGATTCTTACAGAATTTTCAGCTGGCTGATACATGCATGGTGTGCTGAGCTCTGCATGGACTGTCTTGATTATGACCATTGGGGCAGGTGGGATCCTGTGTTCTGGGAACCAGGCCTGGGTTGTGAAGATAGGATCCTTGATAATGGGTGCCCTGGAGTTCCTCACTGATTCACTTGGGAGAGGGGCTGTTCCTTACAAGCTGTAAACCCAGAAATCCCACCATTCCTGCCTGCCTGCCTGCCTGCCTGCCTGCCTGCCTATCTGCTGCTGTTGTGGCCTCCACTAAACTATTCTTTGTAAAATCTTTGTGGCTTTGAGCTTTTGCAGTAGTTGCTTGTTTAGAATATTGTGGTGTCTTAGAATACTTGTTATCCCCCTGTTTCAACATAAAACATAAACCAACTACAAAGCACTGTGACTTTCGGGGATCTCCACCCACCCCACCCCACCCCAGTCGAAATTAATTTACAAAGAAAACTTAGAGCCAGGCATGGTGGTGCATGCTTATAATTCTAGTACTCAGAAGGTAGAGGCTTAAAGATCAGGGGGTTCAAGGCCAGCCTTAACTACACATTAAGTTGGAGTCTCTCCTGAGCTGCATGAGAACCCCAAGAATCTGGAGAAAGCTAAACCCAAAAACAAAATCCCAAAACTTAGAGGATTTGGTTTTTTAATCTTAGATGCTGATGAGAGACCTGTTTGCCTTCACATCCCCATTTTGGGAATCTCCTGTGCTTATTATTAGAATTAGCTCAGCCTTCCTGGAATTTCAAGACATTCCCAGTTTCTTTCACACCTGTGGGATTTCAGTGGGAGACTTCATCTGCCCAGTGGACGGCCTGATCTTGAAGGTTCCCTGTCAGGTCCAAAGGAGGGAGAGCCTTGGTGCTGGTCCACACCCACCCACTTATAAAACAGTTTCCAGGAGCCAATTAAAGAGGCTGTGTGTGAGCAAACTAAGATGAAAGAATGGTGGACGTAGGATCAATAACCTGCTAACTCCATAGGGTGATTGAAGTTCCCTTTATTTAAAATGGCCAGGCTGGCCAGACCACATCAAGCCAGCAGTGCACCTGTGTGCATGAGGACTGTGGCACGCGAGTGAACTTTGATTTCATTTTAGAAAGGAACAGAACAGCGAATAAATGCTTTTTTACTAGCATTTTCTTTCTTGAAGGCCTGCCTCTCCTACTGTAGACCTAATTAGCTCTGTGGTGCTGGAATTTCGTTTTGAGAACATTAAAGCTGAGCAGCATCGGGAATTTGTCGAGTTGGGAGTCCTTGTATAAACCTTTTGACTCAAATCTGACTTTCATGTATGCTATTGGAAGAAAACCCTCTCTCCAGCTTGCCCCTGAAACAGTTTTTAAAAGCACCTTCAAAATGGTCAAGTATCATAGATACAGAGTTCCTCTGGCTTCCGAGGGAACAGGAGATTGCAGATCTGCAGTGGAGATGTTAAGAAAGCGGCTAGGAATTCTCAAGTACATTTCTTAAAGTGGGGGTGAGGGGGGGCTCCTGCACCTATTCAAATGCCTGCTTCTTCCTCCCTAGGCCCCTCTTTCTCACCTCCCAGACACTTCCCTCTTGTACTTGGCACGGGTGTAGACAGGCCTGCTGTTATTTTTGTAGTAACCTGATACTTAGAGCAGCCCCCAGGCCTCAGGAGGTGAACTGGCCCGGAGTTGAAAAGGCAGCTCAGGCCCATTCTGTTGCAGTTCCCCAAGCAAGCCAAGCAGCTGCTTAGGGGGGGGCAATCACTAGTGAGGACTGCAGCTCAGAAGGTAGCAGACCCTGCTGGGAGGTGGGGGCTCAGCCTTGGAGTCAAGAAAGAGAGGGTTGGTATTGAGTCCAGTTGGGGAAGTGGGAGAAATATTTTTAAGACAGTGACTTGTTGCTTTTGCTCTGTGAGTCTAGTCTAGGGTATGCCTGATTTGGTCTTGGGATTGTTTAGGTGAGGAGGGATTTTGTGCCCCCTCGCCTTCCTCCAGGGTCTTAGTGTGCAGCCCAAGCTGGCCTTAAAAATGGCAATCCTCCTGCCTCTACCTCTTGAGTTCTGGAATTATAGGCATGGAACATGAAGCCTGACTTGATTTCTTAAAAGTCATACAAATGTGTTAAATTGGATGTTTACTGAACTGTATTAGGTGTTATGAGGGCTGCAGAACCGAATGGAAAAAAGTCCTTGCCTTTAGAAATTGGTTATGCAGAGTGAACACACATTTAAGTTGTAGTTATTAAATATTATCACATGTAAAATTTATTCAGCAGTTGCTTGAGAACCTGCAGAATGCCAACGAAGTCAAGATGCATATACACTGGGGCGTGGGTCTTGCACACTTTCTATCCCAGAGCTCAGGAGGCAGAGGCAGGCAGATCTTTGATTTGAGGCCAGGCTGGTTTGCAAAGCTTGATCCAGGTCAGCCAGGGCTATAATGTGAGTCTCAAAAGAAAAAAAAAAAAAAATGTATTCACACTAGTCTGTATACACTCAGCTAAAGCAGTGTATAATCTGTTGGTGACAGAGACATACTGTCTATTAAGGATTTCCTTACCATGGTGATAATATTCTAATTTTTGGTAAAAAGAAACTGGGGCACAGTTATTAAGTGCAGAATTAAAAATTCACATGGACTATGTGTTCTCTTAACAAGAGTAATTCAGTGTGTGTGTGTGTGTGTGTGTGTGTGTGTGTGTGTGAGAGAGAGAGAGAGAGAGAGAGAGAGAGAGAGAGAGAGAGAGAGAGAGAATAGTCACTCCCTTATCTGGCTTCAACCGGTTTCCAACCAGAGTGCCAAGATTGTTTCTCCTGGTGAATTTGATCTGGGTAGAGATTGGGTTGGCTTGGGGGTGGGGTTTTAAATGGCCCTTGAGTTCACATCTTTTGCAATGTGAGACCTGTTTTACGGATGGACGCTTCTCTCTGGGCCTTCCACCAGTGCAGATTGTGTTTGTCACTTGAAGGGTAGGGACGGACAGCTCATCTGGTACCCATGGACATTTCACACGCAGACCCTGCTTGGTGCTTTTGGTTAGTTCCTGCGTCAGCGTGTGTTGACTTTGCTGGCCGTAGAACAGCAGCCTGGAGAGGTGAGGCCTGAATCACCACACTGTCACTCTCAGCCTCTCTTTGGGGGACTTAGGAAATATGCTGGAAGACTGAAGACAAAGTTGGGTGAGCATTTATTGGAGCTGAGTGACCACTACCCCCCCCCTCTCGAATGAATCCATGCTTTTGTTCAAACAAGCCACCTGTGTAAACCATCATCCCCCCGAATTGTCTCTCTGAGCTGTCACTGTCACACATTTGTAAATTCAGAATGCTTAAGAAATGCCCGACATTGTAATTCCTGAGATTAGAGAGTTTTTCTGGCCTCAGACCACACCAAAAACTGCTTTTTATTTAAAAACTCTGGTTTCACATTGGAGTAAACTTTTTTTTTGAATAATTTATTTTTATTTTATGTTCATTGGTGTTTTGCCTGCATGTGTGCCTGTGTGAGGGTGTCAGAAGCCCTGGAACTGTAGTTACAGACAGTTGTGAGCTGCCATGTGGGTGCTGGGAATTCCAGAGGAATCCTACCCTTCTGGAAGAACAGCCAGTTCTCTTAAGCACTGAGCCATCTCTCCAGCCCCAATTAAAAAAAAAAAAAAAAAAAAAAACCACACCCTTATCCTTTCTCCCTCCATATACATTTGTGTATATACATGTGCAAAGGCCCATGTGTACACAAACACACATGCATAAAGCACACAGTGCACACGCAGCTCACATGCTTTTCGTGGAACACAGTTGTGGTGTTTTCTGGCCTGCTCTGTGAACAGTTCCAGCTCTGCTCTTGGCCTGTGAAGCCCATGTGCTACAAGCCTAGATCTGGAGCCTGAAGCTCCATCATTCTCTCTTGGCTCCAGCCTTCTATGCTTTCATGCTTGGCTGTGACTTTAACATATTAGCACTGTTATACTCTTAGAGAGTTTACTGCTCAGCCTTCACTGTATCCTTCCAAGAACTTGAGTCACAGAATAGACTCCCATTTTTGTGCTCCAGGGTGCATCCAGTAGTCAGTCAGTCCTCCTGCAGTATGTAACATCATCCAGTCAATCGTTCATGTTTTCAGCCATCAGCTCAGCACATTATTCATTCAGCTAATATTTGAGGAGGAGGGTCAATTAACATGTGCCAAGCATTCTATTGAATATCAAGGACAGAAAGATCCCTGAAGGCTCCCAGACTGGAAAGAGTGACAGGCAGGCACACTGTGTCCCCTTAATACACTGACCATTTGAAATGCTACCTGTGGGAACACAGAGCAAGCAGGAGCGTCAGGTCAAGTTTCTAGGGGAGGAGGGGATCTTGAAGGATAATTAATGTGCCTTATGTCTTCTGCGTATATTGTGCTTACCGAGTTAGGGTGTCTTACTTAGTTTCTATTGCAGTGATGAAACACAGTGACCAAAAGCAACTTTAGGAGGAAAGTATTTTCCATGTAGTTTTACAAGAAGTGAGGGCAGTAACCAAAGTCAGGAACCTGGAGGCAGGACCTGAAGCAGAGGCCATGGAGCAGTGCTGCTTACTGGCTTGCTCAGGCTGTTTCCTTCTGGTACCCAGGACCCCAGTCCAGGGATGATACCACCCTTAGAGAACTGAGCCCTCCCACATCAATCAAGGAAATACATCCAGGCCTGTCTACAGGCCAATCCTGTGTAGGGATGTCTTCCCAGAAGACCCTAGTCTGTGTCATGTTGACATATGAAATAGCCAGCACACAGTCACAGTGTTTATTGATTTCCCATCTCTTGTGCCTGGATATGGATGAGGAGACAGAAGAGTATGGACCTCATTCAATAAATGCTTTATTACATTAAAGTAGAATGACTAGAAAATGGAAATGTTTGTTTTATGAGAGTTTGAAAGACTTCAGAATAGCAAAATTAAAAGTATAGAAGTAAATTATGGGATGGGGATGGGGGCTGAAGTAGACTTTAGGAAATAATCCAAATTTGGAGATCCATATGGCCTTCCAGTTTGCCTGAGGGCCCTCCAGTGTGGTTCGGTGAATTTTGGCAGCTGGAGTGGAGGCTAAAACCTTTGCTGACTGTGTAGTCCAACCCCCCCCCCCTTCTTTAGGAATCTTTGTAAAAATCAGTGTGTGTGTGTGTGTGTGTGTGTGTGTGTGTGTGTGTGTGTGAGAGAGAGAGAGAGAGAGAGAGAGAGAGAGAGAGAGAGAGAGAGAGAGAGGGTATGTTATGTTGTTATGAGTGACATCCCATCCTCACTGGGGAGGATCCAGTGTTTGTTCCCATTGGATGGTTCTGCTAATCCTCGAGTGCTCATGGCAACACATCTAAGAGCTGTTGTGCTCGGAACTACTGGAGTAGACTCTGAGTAACCCAGAGTCAGAACCATCCTCAAATACACAGGTGGTTTCACTATTCTTTTTATCTTTTCTTCCCCGCCATCCTTCTTTGGAGATAAGGTCTCTCTGTGTAGCCCAGGCTGGCTTCAAATTTGTGACCTTTGGTACTGGGGCTTACAGGCAAGTGCCACCATGCTTGGCTGGGTCCCCCCACCCCCTGCCAGAATTTTTATTGAAGTGTAACTAACATGCTTAGAAAAAAGTGCATGCGTCATCAGTATCGAGTCCCTGTGTTTTTCCATTGTGAACACTTATGCATCCAGACCTTTTTGTTTTGTTTTGGATACAGGGTCTCTTGTAGCCTAGGCTGGCCTCAAACGTCTTTGTAACTACATATAAAATTTATTAGCTGTGTTCCCCTTACAGGCATGTGCCGTTACTCTCACCCCTAAAATAAGACAATTAAATTAAAAGAAAAGCCTAGAGTCTCACTATGCTACCCAGGCTGACCTTGAACTTGAAGATTTTCTTAACCTCAGTGCAGGAATTACAGGCATGTGCCTCTTCCCTGGCTGATAGATTAGCCTTGTTAGTATTTGAACTTGTTAATGGAAGCCTAGAGTAGATCTCTCTCTGCATCTGGTTTATGCCACTAAACAGCACCATTGACTGCAATAGCAACATCCCATAGAACTTCCACTGTGGCAGCCACTAGCCATGGTGGCTCCTGAGACCACAATTTGCTGCTGTCATTAACTGTTACTGTGTTGGACTATAGGTTTTTTCTAATACTCCATTTTATGACTATGATGCAGACTATAAATCCTGTAGTTAATAAGAAATTGAGCATCTCTGAAAAAAAAGGGGTGGTGGTGGGTTGAGCATCTCTAGCTGCCCTGTGCTAGAGTGCTCATATAAATGTTCGTGAACCCAACCTCCAAAGAACCTCTCTTCATGGGCCTTGTGAGGATCTGGAATTGCCAAGTCAGTAAGTATGCATCTAGTCAGGTCTAGTGGTGCCTAGGGACTGCCAAAGAGTTTTCTAGAATGCTTGGATTATGATATACTCTCATCATCTGTCTGTGAGGATTCTGGGCACTCAACATCCTTGACAACCCTTGTCAGCCTTAGGCTTTTATTTTAGGGCCTGAGAAGATGGCTCAGCAGGTAAAAATAATTGCTGTGGGGCCTGATGATGTGTTTGAAACTTCCAGAATCCTAGATTTTCTGTAGAAAGATGGAGGTAGAGGTGGGAGTCACCCAGAAGCTCCCCGGCCAGCTAGCCTAGAATATACAGTGCAACAACAGAAAGAGCAAGAAAGACTTGACTGTTGAAGGGGACTGCTGATGGCAGACAAATTCCTCAGACCTCCATGTGGGCCACCTAGTGTCAGGGTGGACATGTTGTCCTAGGTATGTTGAACACCTTCCCACTGTCTCTTTGTTTTTCATGTAGTGCATTCGTTTTTAAAATATTTTTTTTCATTTTTGCTGTCTGATTATTTTGTAGGAATTTATTATGTATCAAGTGATTGTTTGGTGACTTTGCAAACTTCTTTGTGGTTTCATTTTAGAATCTGAGTCAGGTTCATACTGTGTAGCCCTGACTAGCCTGGAACTTGCCATCCTTAGTCACAGAAGTCTGCTTTCATCTACCATTCGCCCCTGAATTTTATTTTCTTAATGCTTCTTGAAGTACAAGGAAGTTTTTACTTGTAATAGTCCCCCAGCGCCCCCCCCCCCCATTCCCTCCCTTTCTCTCTCCCTTTATTGCTTTTTTGAGGGTTGGTTCTCCATAGGCTGGCCTTGAATTCCTGGGTTCAAGCCGTCTTCCTGTTTCACTCTCTTAAGTAACTGTAATCAAATATTTGCTGTTTCTGTCCACATTTTGTCATTATTATTATTATTATTATTATTATTATTATTATTATTTTTAACTTTACTTTTGTACACATGAATACAATTGCCCAAGGAGACCAGAGGACATTGGATCCCTGGAGGTGGAGTCACAGGCAACAGTGAGCTGCTACTGGGTCCTCTGCAAGAACAGTGTGTGCTCTTAATGAAGGAGCCATCTCTCCAGCCCTGCTCACAAAACATTTTAGACTTATTCATTCATCCATCCATTCATTCATTCATTCATTCATTCATTCATTCATTCATTCGTTCATCGTGTGTATGTACACATGGATGCATGCATGTCGCTGAGCAGGTGTGTAGGTTGTTATAGGACAACTTGGGACAGTGGGTTTGCTTCATCCTTAGTGTTGGGTCTTGGAGTTGAATTCAGGTGAAGTGAGCTTGGTTGCAAGCACCTTTGCCGCTGGCCTAACTCACCAGCCCCATTTTGTCCTTTTCAGTAAGAATTTGATACATTAAGGTAGTCTTCTGGGTCTTCTTCTAAAGTCTTCATTGCTTTTGAAATTCAGATCTAAAGTCTCTTTCAGGTTGATTGTAGAGTATATGGTGTGAGGTAAGGGTCATTTATTTTGTTCAGATAGATCCTGTTTACCCTTGTTTATTGACACAACTGTCTTTTACCCTTGCCACAAACCAAGTGCAAAAGCATACTTAGGGTTTGTTTCTGGACTCTTGAGATATTACTGGTCTGTTTTGTATGCCTTGGTGACATGGACTTACTGTGTAACCCAAGCTGGCCTCAAACTTGCTGTGTGACCCAGACTGACCTCTAACACAGGATCCTCTGGCCTCAGCCTCCTGGATGCTGGGGTCATGGGCTGTGCCACAGCGTCTGACGTGCGAATTTTAATATAGGCCATTGTAAGGCATTCAGAGTTGGGCTTCAGAATTGCGTGAGTGCGGATTTGTTGTACCAGGTAAGCCTTACCCACAGCTTTCGCCAGCTTCGTTATTTATTAGAGTTCTAATGGCCACTGTCCTGGGTCCTAGAGATAACACAATATCAGTTTCTGTGCCCTAGGTGTTTGGGGCTCAAAACTGAAACCCAAGTATGATTTAGGTTAACTGTCAGGATGTCTGCTGGGGTCCTTTAGAAATGGATTCTCAGGGTTGGGGATTTAGCTCAGTGTAGAGCACTTGCCTAGCAAGTGCAAGGTCCTGGGTTTGGTCCTCAGCTCGGGGGGCGGGGGGGGGGAATGGATTCTCAAGATGTGGTATCCTCATTTCTGACCTTGTTTCTAGAAGAGTGTGCTATGACAGACCGTTTTTTGATTACCTTAGCTTGCTAGGGGATGAGGGTTGTTCTCCTTGGTTGTGGTAGAGCCTAGATTTTGGATCTGCAAGTGCTGGAGAGATCCATGAGGACCCTTTGCATCTTTGGAGAAGATTTGATGCAGTGTTTGTGGTAGGTGAACTAGAGCAGGGCTTGGACTCTTTAAGTGAACAGCTCAAAATGCCATCTTGGTTCAAGATTTCTGTGTTGTCTGTCTGACCTATGTCCCAATGAGAGGCGAGCTGTGGATTGCCCTTCCTCTCTCTGTTCCTCCAGCATTTCCATCAAAGCCATTCTGGTACTGGTGGAGGCCCAGACCAAAAGAGTAGTTATAATTCCCAGAAGCTGGAGAGGAAGGCAAGGATATATATATATATATATATATATATATATATATATATATATATATTCCCATATATGGTGGGAGTGATGTTTCTGATGCAAGGGAGTGGGCATTCTGAATCACCTAAGGGGCGGGGGGGGGGGCACATCAGGACAGGTCAGCTGCTGGACTCTGGTGTGAGTCCAGAGCTAACATACCATTAAGTTGGCTGGCAGCAAAAAGTGACACTAAATGAGTGTCTTTTGTAATCAGGGGTGACTCCTGAGTGTCTTTTGTAATCAGGGGTGACTCCTGAGGTGTTTACCTATAGATCTGCCACCCAAGGAGCCAGTGTTCCTTGGTATGGTGCTCACTCACAGGCATCACTTCAGGCATGTGGTTGAAGATGGTTTCTTACAGGGTTTAGCCAAACACAATGTACGTATTTATTTGGAGTGTTTTAAAATATGAACTGTCACCTAGAGAGATGGTTCATCAGCTATGAGCACTGACTGATCTTCCAGAGGACCTGCGTCTGATTCCTACATGTTGGCTTACACGTGTTGGTAACTGCACTTTCAGGGGATCTGATATCTTCTTCTGGTCTCTGGACACTAGGCATGCGGGTAGTGAACGTAGATACATGCAGATAAAACACTCATACTCATGAAAATACAATAAAAATAAAAAGAAATAAAAATAGAAATTGTTTACTTTCAAATCTTTAAGAACCATAAGTGTTTCTGTGTGGGAATGTGCATGTGTGAGTACAGGTGCCCTGGAATCTAGAAGGTGCACAATTTTCCAGAGCTGGAGTTATAGGTGGTTATGAGCTGCCTGATGTGGATGTTGGTAACTGAACTCTGGTTCTCTGTAAGAGCACTACATGCTCTCAATGGCTGAGCCATCTCTCCAGCCCTGCTAAATGCTAAGATACCCTGAGGGTGAACCAGACTTTCTGAGCAAGGAGGATTATGGTTATGTTTAGGTTACTGCCTGAGAAGTGTTCATCTTACTAGTTTTTTTTTTTTTTAAGCATATATTATGGTTGACTTGTCTAATCTGGAACATGCATTTGTTCTGTAGATCGCTTGGAATTCAGGAGGCACTCTTGGGTTTTTGTCCGTTAACCTCTGGGCAAGGTTACTGGTTTTCCTCTTGAGACACTGATGGCTGCTTGAGGGTAAACTGTGATCTTCTCTTGGAGCTGGAAGAACATCTGAATTAGGGTTGAAGTCTGTTTCTCCAGGACAGTTGTTTAGCTGGGGGTATTCATTACACCTCTCTTGCTGTGACAATAGCTGGCAGAAGATCTTATGGAAGGAAGGGCTTATCGTGGCTCACATTTCAGGGGGTTAGTCCATCATGGCCAGGAAGGCACCGTGTCAGGAATTTGAGGCAGCTGCTCACATGAAGTCTGCAGTCAGGAAACCGAGAGTAACAAATGTGTGTTCATCTTTCTCCTTTTTATTCAGTCCAGGACCCCAGCCTGGCGGATGGTGCCAGCCACATTTTGTCTAAGTCTTCCCATGTCACTGACCCAACTAGATAATCAGTCACAGACTGTCTTTCTCCTGAATGGTTCTGGATCCTGTCAGGTTGACAGTCAATGTCACTGTCACACTGGAGGGTCTGTTCTCAGCCTGCTGACTGCAGCTGTTGTGCTCACTTTATCTTTACATCAGGTTTTGTGCACTGGAGAGGCTGGGGGCATAGATTGCCTGGCACTCTGTAGGTAGCTGCATCTTTTGAGGAATTCACAGATGAAGAACTGTGGTCACCTCGGATGGAGGTGGAGGTGGGAGAAAGGGGCAGAATTGCTATTCTCAGTGGTTCATGAATGGAGAGGGTAGTTCCTTTATTGATTGGTAATAGTGTGGTAAGGGCTGTTATCACATGAAATCAATCAAAGCTTTTCCTGAGCTATCACCTGGGCATATACTCAGGCCTGATGGAACTGGGAAATGTTAGGCCCTCCAATGGGGTGCTCAGGAATGGTGGACTGAAGAGTTATTGGCCTGTGGATGGCTTTTGTTGATAAGAAGGTGATTTTTGAAACATATAAGGAATAATTATGATTAGCCTTTCCTTCCTACCAAATGTAGAGGGACCCTGTTGACAATTGGAGCCCATGACACCAAACAAGGCTCACTGGTTGCTGTCTGCTGTGTGATAGACATTGCTTCAGAGTCCATATTCTAAGAGAATTCTGTCATCTCTGACAATTACACATATTCTTCAGTTCCACCCCTCTGGCTACTGAGCCCCACATGATTAGGCCACTTGTTAGCAAGGTTTGTAAGTGTCTGAGATGATAGGAAAATAATTACATGTCCCACTTTACATATGCAAAAGCAATTAACTGTCATTAGTGCCCAAAATTCCTCCCAACTGCCCAGGGAGGTGAGTCAGTGTCATCACTATTCATTAGGAATTAATTAGACTGTGCGTGGTGATGTCAGCTGTGGACAGAGCTTGGAATTCAGCAGTGCCTTCCTCCTGCCTGCTGAGGCTGACAGTGAGTCTGATCTGCCTATGGAATTCACTCCATCTCTGATTCAGCGAAGCTTTGGACAGACCTTAGGCAGCTTCCTTCTCTGTACCTCCTAAGGTGGAGATAATACCCAAGGGCAGAGCAGTGACAGGGCCCACAGACAAAATCTGTCACTGTTCTTCACCTGGGATCCCTGGGAAGCTGTGGAATTGTATTTAGATGTGCTGTCTGAGATTACATTGGAAGGAAAGTTCCTTGTCTCCTCAGGTTTTTTGTTTTTTGTTTTTTAATAATGGAGTATAGTTTTTTTCTCACATAAAACATCTGGGCTTTTGTGAAGATCACTGTGACCTTCAAGCTATCCAATTTGTGGTCAAGCTGAGTGCTATAAATATCTCTCTGTGTGATTCCCTTTCCCACACCCCTCCCCCAATGGCTCCAGCTTCTGGCACCTCTGGAGCTAGTGAAGGTCTTGGCGGCTTATTAGCTCTCCTCCCACCCACCCCTGCTCCCCCACGTGCTCCCACTGGCCTTACCAGCTCCTCTCCCTTTGAAGAGGAGCCTCTGGTCTTCACATCATGTTCCCCCTCTTGCTTTCCTTACAGCTTTGTCTTCTAGCTTTCTCTCTTCTCTAGTGGTCCCCAGAAAAGGGAAAGAGGGAATGTCAGCAGTTCCTTTAAGTAAGGTCCCTCCACCCCCATCCCAGACAGGGTTTCCCTGTCGTTTCAGAGCCTGTCCTGGAACTCACTCTGTAGACCAGGCTGGCCTCGAACTCACAGAGATCCTCTTGCCTCTGCCTGCAGAGTGCCTGGATTGAAGGTGTGGGCCACTGCTGCCCAGCTTAAGTAAGGTTTATGATGAAAGTAACCTTCCTCTTAGGAGTCAGACCGTATTTGTCTCTTGCACATTACTAGTTGTCAGTAATAACTGGCTGATAGATAAGATGTGGGACCATACACACTCTGTCTGGCTTGTGTTTCCTTTGACATGTTTCTAATATGGTGATTTTTCCCCCCTGTCATTTTCTTGTGGACCTCTAACCTGCTCTTCAACTCTCAGCTCTGACTGAGCTCGATCCCTGTGCTGGAGTGGTTTCTTTTAGTACTTACTAGTCAGTGGAAATTTAGTTAGCATGAGTTTGGGGGATGAGCTGTCATGTTACAAAACATGCTCAGGTCATCTGGGTGATGCTCACTCCTTTATTAGCTGTTTCTGTATCAGTACTGTGTCATCAGTGGGGTGAAAATGTTAGGGTGAGCATAATGGTTCCTTTCCTGGAGGGCATTGGGGTGCAGAGAGAGGGCACAGTGACACAGGAATGCAAGATGGTGGGTGGATAGATGAATTGGCCGCCTTCATGGCTAACAGTGGACACTGAGGCACATGAGATGTGGTCCTGGGTACTTAGGCAGACATCTAAGTCCAAACTCATAGTCTGGCTCCTTTCCTGTTTTCATAGCCAATTAAGACACTGGCTAGAACAAGGTTTATGGATTTTCTTGACCCTCATGCTCAGTGGCGTTTCATTAACCACAAGGGCTAGTTTTAATGAAGGGGTAAGATGTTTCTATGGTGAGGGCCTCATGGGAATCTGCCATGGGAAGAGCACCTTCTCTTGTCACATGTCACCCTGTGTAGAGTTGGTGTCAGAAGCGCCTGCATTTGCTCTCCCTCCCTTCTGTCCTCAGGCTCTTAGACTCGCTGTGTGGGTCAAGTGCACTTAGGACACCTCCCCCTGCTCTTAGCAATCTTCTTGAAGTGTTGGTGGGTTCTGAGAAAGGAATGTCCATGGCGGAAGGGCGGCTGTCTAGCCAATTAGCAGGCTTTTTGGGTTATTGTTAACAGCTGTGTTTTGAGTAGTGCGGGGCTAGGAAATTTTAGGAGACAAGGGGCCTACAGAGCGGTGTTCATGATGGACACTGAGGTCCTTTGACTCCATAATACATACACGTTTTTGTTGGTTTCAGCAGTCTTTCCTTGGAGACACTTGAACCACCTTGCCCAGAAAAATATGAAAACTATAATTTGTGAGAAAGTTTGAACTAAGGTGGATATTAGGAAGCTAGCTGTCAACAACGTGAAATTTCTGTTTGGTCTTCTGAAGACTTTTAAGATGCAAATCCTTAGTAAATTGATTTCCTTTTAAAGTGAGCTCTCAGAGGTATACCTTTATTCCTCCACCGTCCTGTGTTGGGGGCATTTTGGCATCATGGCATGCTTTGTCTAGAGAGGATTGCCCAGTGAGTGAGGGCACATGGTTTTCAGATGACAGACTCTTCCTTTTTAGCTCACTTAATCTCACAGCTGACCCCCCCCCCCCACTGCTTTTCTACATTTGAATACAATTTAATATTTCCATTGTGTAAGTGAAAACTTGAGCTTTAAAAAGATTAACTAATTTAGTTTGAGCCATGTGACTCTCGTGAGTGAGTCAAGTTTTGAATCCATATCCCAGTTTGAATGTAACACACACACACACACACACACACACACACACACACACACACACAGAGTCTTATTTCTTCATAATGAATTGAGGGAAACTGGACTTTAATATTCAAAAGATGTGTGAGGAGGGGAAGACATCAGCTCTGCAGATGGCCTGCGAATAATCCATTATATTCTGTAGTGGTGGTGATGATGGCGGTCTCACTGTGTAGCCCTGGTTGGCCTTGATTTCTGGGTCCTCTCATTCCCACCTCCAGAGGTCTGAGATGACAGGCGTGTGCCACTGTACCTGACTTGATTAGATCTTAATGTTGGTAATAAGCAGGTGCTTTTTGGTGTGCATTCAAATCAAGGTAGATTGAGCAGTAAGTAACCATCTGTATACATGTAGGATGCTCATAAAGTGTGACTAATACTCTCACAGTCACTAGAGTGACAAGGACAATTTCCAGGATGAGGTGGCTTTGGAGCTGAGGAGTGGAATGCCAGGATGGTTATTTTGGTATCTAGTACAGGGTGCTTTCCCAGCCAGCCCCACCAGCCTTGTGATCAAAACTCTCTGCCCATACAGGGGCTCATCTTACAGTTGGGTTGTAAAACCAAGAACCTGAGGAGCTCTGCAGATTTTGTGCCTGGTGTTTTTCTGGGCTGTGTGCTGCTTTAGGTCCAGAGGAGGTAACTTCATCCTGCTGAGCTCCAGTAGGATAAATTGCAAGAGCCTAATCACAAAGTTCTTTCTTTCCCTGTAAATGAATCAAAATGTGGGAGTGTTTAGAGCTATGTTTGTGCTTCCTGGGTGGATGGATCAATTAATGTGTGTGACTTTTAGCCTGAGAAGCAACTTGAACGTTGTCTGCAAGCCTTTGCTGTTAGTCTTCTGAGGTGAGGCTATCCTTGGTGGACAGTTTGGATAGTGGACAGGCTTTCCTTATGGTGGAGTCTTCTTCCAAGCATCACAGAGTGGGGCTGTCCTCTCCCTTGTGATTTCAGATGCACTGGTGAGAGGTGAGTAGTTATGAAGGCCCATAGGGATCCCAAGGGTTGGTCAGGCCGTAGGAAATGGACCTTTGAGGAGAGGCTGACCTGAAGGATGGATAGACCCTCAGGAATGATAGGGTCAAGTTAAGTGAGGAAATGGGTGTTGACCTAATTTTTCAGCATCCCAGTGTGAAGGTGGGAGGTCCTGAGGAGCCAGTGAGTATCCTCCCACTGGTGAGTTCCAGCATAGCCTGTGTGACCAGCTGATGAGATAGATGCTCTTAAGACTTTGGGTGGGGGTTGTTGGTATGTTTTCTTCTGGAGACTATACTTTTAGTTGCCTAAGAACCTTCTTCCTAGGCCTACAAAGGCCCAGGCTCCTCAGCTCTCACTCTGCTGAATTCCATCCCTTGGCTATAGTGGTTGAGCACCCACACATCTAAGTGCAGCTTCCTTGAGTGAATTCATTCTGGGATCTGTCCTGGTGTGGCCTATGGTTTTATATGTGTGTGTATTGGTTTTTTTTGGGGGGGGGGTTGGGAAAGAGGGTAGCCACTATCAAAGAGTTCCCTCCTATTCTCGTAATTTCTCCAGTAAGCAATCCTAGGGTGGTTATAGCTTAGCTCAGATTTTATAGTACTCTCAGATCCCAACCCAAAATGTAATCATTTGAAAATTCAAAAGACCCATGAGGCAGGCAGGCACCCAAAGTTCATCTTGGGGCCAGTCACAAAACCCTTTCTTGTTTCATAATTTATACCTTGACATTGGCAAATTTTGACGTCCTGTGTAAGCATATGTGTGGTGGTATGGGGCTGTCAATATTTTGCTGACATGTTCTCTGAATGATGGCTTAGAGATAACAGTTAAAACCAAGCATACTACCTTTTTTAAAAAAAATACAAATGCTAGCTAGGTGGTGGTGGTGCATGCCTTTGATCCCAGCACACAGGAGACAGAGCTAGGTGGATCTCTGTGGGTTGGAGGCCAGCCTGGTCTACAGAGTGAGATCTAGGACAGGTACTGAAACTACACAGAGAAACCCTGTCTTGAAAAACAAACAAACAAACAAACAAACAAACAAACAAACAAAGCTGCCAAATTGAAGAAAGCCAATGTGAGGAGTCCAAAACCTCCTATCAGTTAGACCATGGATTGTGCTCTATTCTGAGTTTCTGTACCTGGGTTCTGTTGACCTACGCATTGGTGAGAGGATACAGTTGGGACAGGCAAGGGAAGAAACTCAGTTGTTTGTGCTCAGCTGACAGCACCTTAGAACATGGGCATGCTTTCCTCTTGCCTCTTGTGTTGAAATATTGCAGGGATGTAAAAGGAGCAGCAGTGATCACATGAGGCCCTTGCTCAGGCACACCATGATTCCTTTCCCATCATTCCCCAGGAGCGATTCTCCTCCCTCCTTCTTTTGGGGAGCCCTTTGCATTAATGATCTGATGTGGTTTTCACAAAGCAATATTGATATGTTAGTGTGCAGCCAGCAGGGAGTACTGGATTAGATCATTTTCACCTTGGTGTCAAGCCAGCGTGACATTTGTTTAGAAAGCTTATCCCCTTGTGACTATAGGAGGCATGTATAATTGAAAGGGAATGCGTTTACATTTTGGAGGAAGATTTCTTGTGGTTCTGTTATCTCCACTGCCCAGAAGAATGAAGGAAAGATTGCCCCACAGTTTCCAGATGACTGGGAGAGTATTGCTGCAGGGCTGGCTGCTGCACCATAGGGATGGGGACATCCCCACAAGGGTGGCAGGTGTGGGAGCAGACTGGACTGGTCTCTGCTCCATTCAGGGTTAGAGTTTAGGACTGGGCGACCTGCCTCCACAGGGGCCCACAAGGTAGGAGACCCAAAGATCAATGTGCTAGGTCTTGGTCAACTGGTACCGCTGACTGGTAGGAGGAGTACCTGTGGCGCTAAAGTAATCTCATTTCTCTTGTCCCCCACTCTTGCATGATCTTGTATTGAGATGGCGTGACATTTCACTTAGGATGTCAATTGCTAGAGTGAAGCTGATATCTTTTATTTTACTTTTTTATTTTTATTTTATTTAAAAACAAACCAAAACCTGTTCTGCTCTGGGGATTTGACTACCCTTGAGTACGGCACTGCTTGTAGGGTATGCGCACTTAGTAAAAGATTCTCACGTGAGCCTTGCAGATGTAGTTCTGAGTGATTGCCTTCATTGGTGAGACTTTCCTCTCATTGAGGAAGATTACCTGGCTTCAGCCAGCCATTAATGTCTTTGTAGGGTGCTTAACAGGACACCCAGTGAACACAATCATCTGGGATCTCAGAATCCCCATATTCTTCACTAGAGTTATTGTCCACGAAACACTAGTGGCCAAGACCGTACAGGGCAGCTCATAGGAGCAGTGTGTGGATGATGATCCCGTCCTCATACTATTTTATGATTTCTCTTTTAGGTTTGTTTTCTTGAAAAGGCTCCAGGCTTCGGCTTGGAAAATCCAACCGCCAAAATTGAGCCCAGCAGCTGGAGCGGCAGCGAGAGCCCTGCCGAAAACCTGGAAAGGATGAGCGACTCGGCAGATAAGCCGATGGACAATGACGCGGAGGGGGTCTGGAGTCCTGACATAGAGCAGAGCTTTCAGGAGGCCCTGGCTATCTATCCGCCATGTGGGAGGAGGAAAATCATCTTATCAGACGAAGGCAAAATGTATGGTAAGTGGCCTGGAACATTCCTTTCAGGGACTGCAACCTGCTGTGGTGGGAGGGGATGCTCTCTGAAGCCAGCTCGGATGCTCTTTGTGGAATGACAATTGCTATCCCAGGGACCAGGGCTCCACTACAGAGGAGTGTTGATAAGGGATACTGGGATAACATCTCTTGGGGTTTTCTCTTTCTTCCTGCTTGACAGGCCTTCTGGCAGATGCTCTGAAGGTCCAGGTGCCACAGTGGCATTCGTGCAGGAGGGAACAAGTTCTTCAGCACATGCCCTCCATCTCAAGGGAGTCCTGCCATTTAGCTCCACATAGCTGGTGTCAGGAATGGGACCGAGTCTCCTGGATCCTTCCCACCCTTGCAGGAAGAGCCTGTGATTTAGATTAGTATATGACATTTATTTTTATTGGCTGGGGATGTGGCTCAGTTGGTAGAGTGCTTGCTTAGCATCACAAAACCCAAGGTTTAATCCACAGCACTTGGGAAAGTAGGTATGGTTGTGCCTGCCCTGTAATCCTAGCACTCTAGAAGTAGAAGCAGGAGGCCAGAAGTCCTAGCTCATCCTTGGCTACACAGAAACTTTTGGCCAGCCTGGACTACATGAGACCTTGTTTCAACACTGTGCCCCTCTATAAAAAAATACTCAAATCCCCCACTGAACTGGGCAGGTAAAACACACGTGTGGGCTTCAGCAGCCAGTGTGATGATGCTTCCCACTTGCAGTTGAACGGCCAGCTGAGATGCTGCTATTGTCTCCCCCAAAACCCCTAAGTACCAGCTTCGCCTACCCTGGCTGAGGTCCTGTAGGTAGGCTGCATGAAGGTGAGGAAAGCAAGCCCAGCTTTCCAAATGGCTTGGGATGCCAACAGCAGCAGCTAGTGTGATGCTTGCCTCCCCAGTATTGGGATGTCTCTCTCCTTTTCCAGAACGCTTCCAGCCGCAGACCTGTGCTTTTTTGGCCACCTACCTTTTAGGGAAGCAGATGGCAGGTGGTTGCTTGTACACAGTGTTTGTCTAATTGAGCTGACAGAATTTGTGTTGTCACCAAGTCTAAAGAGATGCAAACAGCGTAAATTCCAAGAACACCAGCTCATGAACTGCCCGAGGCCGTTAACTCAACAGAGGAGTGATTTATTTCTCAGTAATTCCGACTCTTTCTGTAATAGGATGTTGTACCTTTAACCCTGCACGTCTCTGTCAGCAGCCCGAGGAGGCTGTGCTCAGACCAGCAAAGGCTGCTGAGGAGAAAGCAGATGGTGGCACAGCTGCCACCAGCTGTGGCCCGCCTGCCCTCCCCCTTCACCATGGATGATGTAATGGAAACAAAGACACTTTTGCTCTCTGTGGCACTGAGCCTCTCAGCCTGTCATGCACCCGGGGGTGAGAACCCAAACTTGGGGCATTTGTTTTAGGCTCTTGTGAGTTCTGCTGTAGCCAAAGAATCCTCTTTGTATCTAGGGTAGCGAAGTCAGGCCAAAGCTGCTCAGCTGCCGTGTGTGGATGGTTTCGGGGCCTTAGGTGTCCTGAGTCCTGTCTTCCCCTGCTTCCCCACTCCTATGGCTTTCATTCGTTCATTTGAGATGACTTTGTCACGTGTGGTGAAGCGTAGCTTTGGGACATTGCGTGTGCAGCCCCCACTCTTTACTCAGGAATTATTTTAATCCAGGTTAATGATGTAAGCTGGGTTTGGTAGTGTACTCCTGTGATCCCAACACTCGGGAGGCTAAGGCAGGAGGACAAGTGGGGGTTTAGGGCCAGCCTGGGGTATCTAGTGAGACCATGCCCCAGAAAACAACAGTTTGTTTGTTTGTTTTTAATATTGACCACTTTGCTGTAACTCAATTGTGAACTTTTTATGTGAAGATGACTTTTGGGGTCTCTGGCTGTGAACTGAACTACGGGAACTTCAGATTTGAGTTGTTCTATCCACAGTTAACCTGATCACTTTTGTCCTTGATGCTGGCTAGTTTTGAGCTCCTGGGACACGTGGTCGAACAAACGATGACCACAGGGCCTTGGGGATTTGCCATGTTGGACATTGCGGTTTTAGGGCTTGGAACTTAGCGGGGTTATTCGATATTGGTAAGCTTGGTGTTGGTTGTGGGACATGTCTGTATCACCAGGGTACTTCCTAGTTCTGTTTTTGAGATGAGTTTCTTTTTCCTTAAGTCAACACTATCTGATTATTGTCTGTTGGTAGCCAGCCAGATTTAAAATGAGGCGACCCTTTTGAGGGAACAACTTCAGGAATCACAACTCACTAGGAGGAAGACTCTAGGACTGGTTATGGGTTTTCACAGGGCAGAGAGCCCAGAACCTGTAGGCTTTTGTTTCCTGACTGGGGAGAAAGAGATGGATTTTCTGCACTGAGCTTACAATATCCTGGTCTTTCCATGGAGGAAACCCTCCCTCAGCTCTCCATCATTGTACCGTGTAATAGAATGCCCCCTGCTATCTTGGCACGAAGTGTGGTAGTTCCTGGACTAGGGGAGGTGGAGACTGGACCCCCACTTCATGGGAGCTGCCTCTGCCCTGCCAGGGACTTTGCAAGTAGAGAAAGTTGACTTTCCACAATGATACCTCAGCCACTTGGGGACAAAGTCATGTGAGCTAGTGTAAGGCCAGAACCACCTTTGTAATCAAGCTTTTGCCGTCACATACAAGAATCAGAACCTGGTTGGACCAGGAATAGGCAGTCAGTCCCTAAGAGCTTTAAAAAGGAATGCACTGGAAATCTCTGGGATTCTCTGCAGTCAGTCAATGCGTGTTTTCCTTGAGGATGCTGTTCCTCTGTTTCTGAGCATTTGTGGAGTTCTTTGTGATGTCACGAGTCCTGAAACATTGGAAGAAGCAGGGTCAGTTGCTTTATCTTGGTAACGAGATGTCCATCATGGTTGACAGGAGAGTAAATGGAAAGTTCTTTACGATAAGCTTTTGTCCCTTGGAGAAAATGGCTTAATTTTCTGTTACCTTGGACTTCTGGGCTTCTGAGGCTGTGTATCCAGCCTGTGTGCCTGGCCGTCTTCTGTGCTACCTGATGTCCAGCACTTATTCTCAGGTTCTGCCTTTGAGTTTGCTCTAAAGGCACACAGGCCTCTCTCTCTTAGCTCTGCCCCTCATTTCTTATCTTATTTTTTGCATAGCTGTGTGTTTCTTCTTCTGGTAGGTATGGGGGGGGGGAGAGGATGGGACGGGAGGGAAGTTTTTAGTGAATGCGCTTGTCTGAAATTGGATTTCAGGGGAGTACACCCCACAGTGAAAAAACGACAGAGCACCGATCCAGGGGAGTACCTGTGTCTGTTTCCCCTGTAACTGAAGACACCAGTCTGGCAGTGTGGTCAGATGTCCTTGGAATCCTACAAGGGTTGGGACAGAAACCAGTTTGCAGTGCTTGTCAGCCCTAGAGGCAGACAGGTGCAGCACTTAGCAGTTTAGACTGTGTAATTAATACGAATCCTGGCCCTGCACTTTTAGGTCTCTGGCTTCAGGCAAGTTGCCTTCTTCCTTCTCCCTGTCTCAAAGGCTGAAGATCCAACTTCAGGATTGTTACAAAAATTAAAACTGAAGTGATTGTGATCTGGTATTGCACATTGTGATGGAAAAACATCTTACATACGAGTGCTAAATAAGTGTTTGTGAACCGAAAACATGGCAGAGGCTTCTGCCTTGTGTTGTACTAAGGCTTTATATGTTATTTCCAGCTAACTTCCCTAAGAGCTCTCTGAGGTGCTGTGATGAGGGGGCTGGGCAGGGAGGGGCCGTGAAGCTGTGGATGTGCTGTCTAGAAAGTTTCAGATCCAGGTCCGCGTAGCTCCAAAGCTGGGCTGCTCCTGCTGTCCTTTCTTTCCATCCTTGGTAGAAGCCATTACCCATGGATCCAGCAGATCAGGGTTGAGCACCAGCTATATGCCAGGCTCATGCTTGGTTGCCAGGATGACGGCAGGGAACCAGACAGACACAGTCAGAGTCCCTGCCCTCATGGAGCTGTCACAAGTTCATTTGCCGGCAACTGACCTGAGGTCAGGGCTGGCTGCCAGAGATTTCTGGGAAGTCTGAGGACGCTTTGAAGATGGTCACCTTCCACTTAGCCTTTTGAAACTTGTTCTTGGCTACCAAAGTCCAGGACACCTGGCCTGTTGCTGGCAGGAAGAGGACACAACAGGGAGGGTCCAGATCACAAGGCTGGCCCTGATGCTGGCCAGAAAGACGTCTGGAAGGTTCTAGTGTCCTAGGACTCTGCAGGCACAGCCACTGCTAGACAGTGACTTTCTCCTGTGAGCAGATACCTCTAGCCTCTTTCTTGAGAACAGCTGGGTGGGAGGCAGCCCCCTACCCAGCTTTTTTTTTTTTTTAAAGTGGTGCTGGGGATTAAACCCAGGATCCTGCTTGTAAGACAAGGATTCTGTCAAGTGATTCATATCCCCAGCTGTATGTAGGGGGCTGTCTTTCCTGCTGGGATGTTAGGTTCACTGGTCAGCCCTAGAGAACTAACTAGTTCAGGAGGACAGGGAAGGTGTACGTGTGCCTCTCCCCCATTTCTAACTCCTGTCTTGCCAGTCACAAACAGGATTTGGGATTGCCTGTTGGCCTGTTTTTTCAAGAGGAAGGGGCTTTGCTCAGTGAGTCAGGACATCTACCTAGGGACATCAGAATGAGTGTGCATGGGTGAACACAACTGTGTGCCAGTCAGACAGCTTGAGGGGCCCATGCTGGCTCTACCCAGCCCTGAGAACCATTTAAGGAGAGGCAGGGCTGTCTGTGCCTCCACAGGAAAGCTGCTTTCATGGTTCATTTTGGGGTTGAGGACGGTGGCTGAGTCTGTGGAGCTCCCAGAGGCTCTGGTATGTAAATGATTACAGTCTCCAACGCCTACTGTCGCTAGATCTTAGGAAAGTGTGTCTTGGGGCCTAAGTTGAACATATTTTTGCTAGTTCTCCATCTGAGCATCCTATGACATCCTTAACTCCTTCCCTTCCTTCCTACTTATTTACCTGTTTCAAGACAATTGGTTAAAGTGTGAAACATACAGAGCTTTACCCTGGAACAGTCAGGAATCAGGGACTCTGGTTTCGCTTCCTGCCGGCTTTTTATAGGGTCAGACGCACTGAGGTATTATTGTTGATGCTTCTCGCTTGTGCTCTCAGAACCTCCACTTTGGGCAGATGTGGTAGAAAAGGGGAGAGGGAAGAGAGGGGTTTGCTCATTTTGTCGCATAGGTGAAGGCAGAGGACCCTTGTTTTTGCAGTGTGTGTTGTCAATTCTTCATTGGAGGACTTGAAGGAATTCTGATCCAAATAGGCACACAAGGGTGAGTTCTGGGCTCCTTACTGCAGATGAGTAATAGGGGATTTTGACCCAGCTTGGTTGCTGTGAGACTAGCCCGTGTCATCAGTATTTTGATTGGGAAATAATGGGGTGGGGGGGGGGGTAGGCATGCAGATGATTATTCCTGAGGTGTGTAGCTTAGTAATGGGTCATGAGGGAGGAAAAGAAAAAAAAAAGCCAAGTCATTCTCAGATTCTTCTACTTCTTAAAGACTTTGCCATGGCAATGGACTGTCAGGAGACAGGTGGATTTAGAAGTCACTCACTGAAGTATGTGTTCTGACCATGAGTTGGGGACAATATATAGGGAGTAATGAAAACAGACGACCTGTTTGAATTGCTTTTTAGAATGGAGTTGTTTCTTTAGTCCTCCTAACAACCCAATGACAAAGGAACTCTAGGAATCTCCATTTTGTGGCTGAGGAAGCTTGAGATCACCAGCAAGGTCAGGTTATTTTTTTCAAGGTCACACAGCAAAGAAGCTGGAGTAGACATTTCCAGCCAGGTCAGTCAGCACAACTAAGTGTACCATGGAAGTATGTTTTGTTGTTGAGGTACAAACTTTAGTGTTGAGGGGAAAGGTATGGGGAAGGAGGGGGAGAAAATGATTGGGAATTTCCTATTTTGGGGGGTGGGTTTCAAGACAGGGTTTCTCTGTATAGCTTTGGAGCCTGTCCTGGGACTCACTCTGTAGACCAGGCTGGCCTTGAACTCACAAGAGATCCGCCTGGCTCTGCCTCCCGAGTGCTGGGATTAAAGGCGTGCGCCACCATCGCCTGGCTGAATTTCCATATGTTTATTTCAAAGTAGATGAGTGGGCAAGTGAGAATGAGAGAGACAGTTACCTGCTCTAACTTTGAATTTTGGGGAAGGAAACACTTAGTGGTTTTCTTGAGATTATAGGCCCCTTCTGGCCAAAGATGATGAGGCATATTTGTAGGAAGTTGTAGGTGACTTCACACATGATCAGTCTTGTTCAGGGTGGTATAGCCATAGACCTTGGCAGGGACTTCACATGACTTTTGGAGCCTGAATTTCAGAATGGCAGGGTGGCAAGGGGAGAGCCTCTTACCATGAAACAGTTTGAGTCTGAGCAGGGAAATGAGGATGCCCAGTGGGCAGGTGGTATAGAAGCTGCCAGTGTAGCCAGGTACTGTACCGAGGAGGGCATGTGCACCACACCAAGATGTCTGGCACTCACTCTGAGTAGAGTCAGACCTCTGCAGCATTTCAGGAGAGGTATGTGACTGACATGACTCACTCTGTGTATTATGAAGCCACCTCTTCAGGCAAAGACGAGTTAGATGCCTCTTATACTCTTCTATTGGCATTGCAGCTGATGCTAGAGGTGTGCCTTGCAGATGGGGGAAAGTTTCCAAGGTGGAACCCACGGAACCGGCTGACCAGAAGTGGTTTGTAAAAGAATGGGAGGTTTATGTTGAGGTTCTACTCCTGGGTGATGGAGAGGTAGGTGGACTGTGGAATGAGGTGGGGAGTGGAGACAGGAGAGGCAGGTTTGGGAGAGGGTGGGAATGAAGTTCTTTGCATCACGTACTTGTCCCAGGTATCTGTCGATGGGGCTTGTCCTGTGGGGTGTTAGAAACTCAGGCCTAGAGCTCAGGTTGGAGGTGGACGCAGGAGGAGACTGCACTCCCATATCCCAGGAGTGGTGGCTCGGCTTGTGTGGCCTGATTAACAGTTTAGCAAGGCCGAAGCTGGTGTGGGTTAAAAGACATCATTATGTGTGTGTATTGTACAGTACACACACAGTAGAGCCCAGGATAGCTTCTGGTAGAAAGTTCTTCCCTTCCACCATATGGGTTCCAGTCTTCCAACTCAGGTCATCAGGCTTGGGGGAAAAGCATCTTTACCTGCTGAATTATCTTGCAGGCCCCTGGTGTAGATTTTAAATGAAATGTCTGGATTTGTGGGGAGAGAAAACAGGTTGCTTCCAATGGACCCCCCTATTCCATTTTCCTTCTTTCCTTTTTGACAGGGTCTTATATAACCCAAACTTACTATGTAGCCCAGGAACATGACCTTAAACTTCTGTTTTCCATGCCTTCACCTCCCTAGTGCTGGCATTGCATGAATGGGATACCATGCCCATTGTATGCAATGCTGCGGGTTGAATGTAGGCCTTGTGCATGCTGGGCAAGCACTCTTCCGAGTGACACACCAACCCCGAGATGGCCTTTTCTGGTTTTTGAAACAAAAGAAAGAATCTATGGTTCCTCAACCTGATTATCAGCTGCAGAAACTTGAGCTAAGAGGGGAGGGAAAGAGAAGGAGGGGGGAGGGAGGGAAAGAGGAAGGGAAGGGGTACTCAAAGAGCCTCTGGGAGTGTGCTTTGAGTACTTGGGTGAATTAGGTGGCCTTCTGGGTTTGATAACCACAGGGCTGGTGGGCATAAAGTCCTTCAAGTTGCCAAAAGAACCATGTCAGCGGAGTGACTCCTGATGTCCTCCTCACACTGTGAACTGGGTGACTTCACCAGGACCATGATCATGACCCAAGCTCTGGGGTGGGTGGTGGTGGTCTTTGACCACATGTGAAAGAGACATGATACCTTGGATGGCTATCAAGTTAAGAGAAGACTAATTTTTAGGGCAGAGGATGGGTGTGGCCACATGGTGAGCAAGGGAGAGCAGTCTGTAAATTGCGGGTGTTTTTGATGGAGTGAAAGCTAGAAGGGACTTTGGAGGGCTGACAGTGATTAAGGCCACATGGCTGAGCTGGCCCCTAGCTGTGGAGGAGTGGAGTAGCCTTCGTGCAGCTGTGGGAGAATGGGACCTAGACAGACAGGGTGAACAGAATTGCTGGCTGAACCACAGAGGGCCCAAGGGAAGTTGGAGGTTACTACTTTCTTTGTTGAAAATTTTATTGAGATAATTATAGATTCACATGCAATTGTAAGAAATAATACACAACGGGTTTCTTTGTGTACAATTTGCCCATTGCCCCCAGTGGCTAGGTTTTGCACAATTGTGATACCATAGCCAGGATGTTGACATCAGCACAACCCATTGGTCTTACTCAGATTTTCCCAGTTATACTTGCGTGTGTGTGTGTGTGTGTGTGTGTGTGTGTGTGTGTGTGTGTGTGTGTAGTCAGGCTTGTTGGGTTGTGTGCAGTGTCTTCTCTGTTCCATCAGTCAGAATGCAAAACCCTGGGTTGCTCCTTATTGACCCTGTCACATTCTGTCCTGCCCTTTCCTTACCCATCTCTGTCTTCTTGCAACCACCAATGTATGCATAGTCTTTTGACAGTGACATTTTTTCCCCCCACTCAGTCCCATTCACTCATTTCCTGGAGACGATCCAGTTATATGTGCATATCAACAGTTTATCCCTTTTTATCATGAAGAAGCATCCCACAGTGTATGTAAGCCAAAAAACTTTTGTGTTTGTAGGTATGATGTGGTATGCATGTATGTGTGGGTGTGGAGATCTATACACACGCACGTAGAAGCCAGATCACATCAGGTGTCCTTTTCTGTCACTCTCTGCTTTTTTCCCTTCAGACAGTGTCCCTTGATGAATCTGGATCTAGGCTCACAGCTAGCAAGCCCTAAAGACCCTCCTGTCTCTGTTCCCTGCAGCACAGTGAGAACAGGTGTGATTGCTGCCATGTCTTGGTTTTTACATGGATGCTGGTATTTGAATGCAGGTCCTGATGCTTACACACCAAGCATTCTTAGCCACTGAGACATCTCCCCATCTCAGGTTTAAACGGTGGAACATATTTTGGAGGGCATCTAGACCGACTGGCCTTGTGCCACCTCCTCTCCACTGGGAGCATTTGTTTTTGGATTTCTAGGGGAGTTTGTGGGGTAAATAACTCGGGAGGGACGTTGAACTCCCAGGCTGTTTGCCAGGGTGGCTGCACTGTTTCATGTTCTCACCTGCCTTCTCTGCATCCTCACCACCTTTGCGTCCTAGCCATCTCTGTTTATGTGATCCATTGTAAAAAGTGGGTGTCACTAGCGCCTGCTTTCCTGGTTCACAGTCCATAGTGACCACTAAAGTTGACTATCTTTTCCTGGGCTCATTTGGTGGTGACATCACTTTACGTGTTTTTTCTATCTCATAATCGGAGTTTTGGAGAATCTTCTAGATTAAGGGCTTTGTGGGATTCATGGCTTAAAATACTTTCTCCTTATTGTAGCTTTTCCCCCTTCTATCTTTTTTGTATTGGGGTTGGAGGGGTGAGCATCAGAAACCAACCAACCAAAAGTTTTCAGGTTAGTAAAACTTTTGAGTGGGGAGTGAGTATGATTTTTGCTTTTTCTCTTTTTTGTAACAGGATCTGGCCTGGGACTGGCCTCGAGTGCCTGATTGTTCTGCCTCTATCTCCCTAGTGCTGAGATTTTATGTGTGTGCCACCGTGCCCAGCTGAGTAAAAACTTTTAATTAACAAAAAGCAGGAGCTTGATTTCCCTGCTGTCTAAGGGGTTAGCATTCCTTCTGTGAGTCATGCTCAGTACCTAGCCTAGAGGCCCTCTGTTCTGTTACTTTTAAAGTGCCATGTTTCATACCACAGTGTGCAATCCATTTTCAATTAAATTCTGTGTCAGGTGGAGAGCCAGTTTTTTCAAGGGAGGCAGTTGGCATGATTAAATATCTTAGGTCTATCCATAGCCTGACATCCGAGCGGGAGCTGGTGGTGTGTGTGGGGATGGAGAACATGGGAGATGTGGAGGGCTCCAGTCATGACAGATGGAGACTGTTGGCGGCTCTGTTGAGTGAGAGTAGGAACGGGATTGCAGGCTCTTGTATAGACAGGAGGACTTGGAGTGAGTTTCGTGGTATGGAAACTGGTATAGCCAGGATGTGTGAATGTGGGCTGTGGCTACGGAGACAAGGAAGAAGACGAGCCTGTGGGGCCATCGGTGATCTGTGTTGGTTTCGAAGAAGTACAGTGTGTATTTGTGAATAAGCTACCTGAGTCACCCTTACTAGGGGACTTTAGATGACCCCCTTGGCTAGGGGTAGAAAGAGCTTGATAAATTTGAATAGCTTGAACCCAGTAGACAGCAGGTGGCAGAACCTGAGGAGAAGGGACTTGAAGGTTAGAAGACATGCTTCCTTTTTGACTGGTTGCACACCATATTTATTTATAAGGTCTCCTCAGACCAGTTACCATCAGCAGAATGGAGGCAAGAAAACCAAGGTATTTTTTCCTTCTCCTTAGCAGCGTCGGGAGAGAATGCGGTCATGTGTGAGAACATGGCCTCCACCAGAACTGGTCTAGGGTCTTTTGGAAGGCTTGGCCCAAGGAGTGAGTGTTGTTAAGGAGAGATTGGGCAGAGTTTCTGCAAAGGAAGAGTGGATTGTGTGTAGAGCAGACTTTATGAGCCTGAGTTACACGTGATGGGAAGGACCTGTAGGAGCCTGTTGTTGGGCAGAGGGGAGGGGAGGAGCCCCATAGTGGGCAGGAGGTTCTGCAGCTACAGAGAGAAGGGAGGAGACAGATGCTGTCTCTCTCTCTCTCTCTCTCTCTCTCTCTCTCTCTCTCTCTCTCTCACACACTCTCACACACACACACACACACACACACACACACCCTCCTCCCCCTTGCCAGCCTCTACCTTTAGAGCCCCAAGTCCTTGCTTACTGACGGGTGGTCTAGTTTTATGTTTGCATCTCATTTTGTTGACACTGAAACCTATCAACAAGTCTAAATTACCATTTCTATAGAACCATTGCAGTGCTTTGTTGATTACTAAGTAAAGGTTCTGTCTTTGGTATCTTTCAACTTAGTAAATTTAAAAGATTATAAATGCATTATGTGGGTGGAATCTCAGAGAACAATCTGGAGTCATTTACAACTTATTCACAGTGGGCACTGAGGGGGAACAGGGCTGTAGTACTCCTTTCTATGATAGGATTTGGTATTAATGGGATTTTAAAAATAGTGAACATATGTTACTTTTGGAATTAGAGGAAAAGAGATAATTATATCAAATTTATTTTTCCCTTTAAGTCAGTACTACTCATTAAAGACAATTGTGAAGAACAGTAAATAGTAGAAAGGGAACCATGGTGCCTGGATGCACTGTGGCAAGGTGTCCCCAAGGTCCTGCTTTGGGAAGCCACAGAGGGATCCCGGGGTGGGAGGGTAGGGATCAGAGAGCATCTCTTCTCTCACTTGTGGTGGCTGGGATGCCAAGCTTGGGGCACAGGGGGTCACAGGGTCTGTGCTGGGGTGGAGAAACAGAACAAAGTGTTCTTAGCATGGGGTTTAGGACACAAGTGCAGGAGTTCAGCAGGTGCCCAGACACTTGGGTCTGCCAGTCAGCTGTCCAGACCAGTCAGTGGTGTCCTGTATTATGCCTTGTGATAGAGCGCTGGTGTGGGTGGGTGGGTGGGTGAACACACACATCTATTCTTCAGATGCCCAGAGGATGGGTGCCATCAGAGGGAGTTGGATCTCTGCCGAGCTGGGATTTTCTGTCATTCAGCCTGCACTTGAGAATAGACATGGTGTTTGGGGGAGTGTCTTATTTTTTTTAATGCCAGTAGTTTTTCTGATGACATGCTATTCTTTGTAACAGACTCCTGGCAAGTAATCTCCTACTGCCCTGACTTTAGGCACAGTTGGTGCGTTTAGCATTTAAAAATGCTCCAGGGACTTTATGGCATGTTGCAAAATCTCACTTGACTCTAATCACTCATTAGATTATAGTTCATTGCAGATGGGTTTCATTGACCTGATGCTTCTGTTACATGTCCATCTACCCTCCTTCCCTTTCCACAAGGCTTCTTTTTCAGGTACATAACAAAGTCAAGTTTGTACTGTGAAGCCCATCTGGATTTATTTTTTTGTTTGGAGCTGAGGATCGAACTCAGGGCCTTGCGTTTGCTAGGCAAGCACTCTACCACTGAGCTAAATCCCCAACCCCTGGATATTATTTTTTAAACTTCTCTTCCTATAACATTCTTTCTCTTTCCTTGTTGGCCTTGTAGAATGCAGACTGCTGCCTGGGCCTTTAGGTTTATTGAAAAAAAATTTCCAGTCATTGCTGCACACCTTTAATCCCAGCACTTGGTCTATCTAGTTAGTCCTAGGATAGTGAGACCCTGTCTCAAACAGGAGGGAGGGAGAGAGAACATGTGCTCCACAGCCATTTTCTGTTTTTGTCTCCCTCCCCACGGGGAAGGGGGCAGCCCTGGCTGTCCTGGAACTCACTCTGTAAACCAGACTGGCCTCACACTCACAGAGATCCACCTGCCTCTTCCTCATGAGTGCTGGAATTAAAGGCATGCACCACCATGCCCTGTTTACAACATTTTTTTTTAAAGGAAATGAATTGAGTCATTACCTGAAAATTTTCTGTAGAGCACTGTTCTTTTTGCAAGTGTCAGAGAAACTTTTAGATAAGTTAAAAAAGAGAATTCTCTGGAGGATATGTAATTGATGAGCCCAGTGCCAGTTGACATGTATTGTATGTTTATAAGTTCATGACTTGCTCTTGCCTCTTTCTCTGTCACCTGTGAGTTGCTCGCTGCAGGATTGAGGTGACCCGGCAGCTGTTCTCTTCGTGAATGATTCTGTTCCAAGCACAGTTGCTTCCGTGACAGCTTTGGAGAGCTGGCTGTTTATAACCTCCTACTGAGTGAGTGAGGTCCCCGCAGGGTGATGTCCCGATAAGGACATGCATACCTCTAAAGTAGCTGCAGCCTTAAACAGTTGATTGTGAATCAGATCACCTGTTTTTCAGCTTGCAGACTCCACATTAGGATGTGTGGTTGTGTTTTACTGTCTTGCAGCAACAGGCAACTTGGAGTGGAGATGGGATGTTGACTATGAAAGGTCCTATCAGGTTGTTTAGGTTACTAGGGTTGTTAACTGTGTGTTGGGCAAGCATTCTCAGTGCCTGTGTGCCCTGTGACAGCACCCTTGGGCATTTCTAGCTGCAGAGGCTTTTCAGGTAGCTTGAACACTGGCATAGTGATAAGAGCCCTTGGAAATGTATTTTACTATGGCTGGGCATGAACACTGAGGAGACAGAGGCAGGCAGAGCTCTGAGGTCAAGGTCAGCTTAGTTTACAACTGTGAGTTCCTAGACTGCCAGGGTACACAGAGAGACCCTAAAGAAAGGTGTGTTAACTGAAGCCTGGACTGAATGGGGCAGGTGTTGCGACAGGGAATCATAGCAGTAATAATAATAACATTTTTATTTTTATTAGTGTCCAGTGTGCCAGGTACTGTTCTAATACCTAACGTTATTTAAGTCTCTGGAGTTTTACAATACTGCCATCATTATTTTCATAATTCATACAGCAAATGACTTCTGAAAAATGACCATTTTTTTCTGAGATGAGGTCCAGGGCATGGTGATGTCCTGATAAGGACATTCACACATTTAAGCAGCTACAGCCTTGAACATCATCACAGGCTAGACAAGTCTAATTAATTGCCTGGGATTATATAGCTAGTTATTTTTCCAGCCAAGGCACAAGGCACAGTTTGGGTCCAAAGCCAGAGTTCTGATCTCCTTGCTGTCCCAGAAGCCTGGTGTTTCCACACCGCTATCTGCTTGGGTAGTTTTGGCTCCAGATCACAGTGGAAAAGGGAGAATGTATTTTCCTGAATCTAGGAGAATCCATGATCCCACTCTCTGCCTGGGAAAATCCTACTGGACTTTCAAGGCCTTGTAAAAATAAATATCCCTTCTAGGTCTGGAGATGGTCGAGCAGTTATCATCAACTGCTTGTGAAGAGGACCTGGGTTCAGTTCCCAGCACCCTATGTGTTGGTTCACAACTGCCCGTGGCTCTCATTTTAGGGGGATTTGACTCTTGGCATCCCGGCACAGTTATGCACTTAGTGCTTACGCATATATGTATATGTATATATACATATACACACATCTACACATACATATATACATACACATAAATATGCAGGCACTCAGCAGTACACATAAAATAGAAAATAACTATCTTAACAAAGCTATTGGTCCCTGAAGTCTCAGGCAGGGAGGATCTGTAGCTCCTGTTCCAGCTAGTATACTGTCAATCATCTGGCAAAGAGCTCTGCAGACTTGACTCTTAAATTATGCTAAGATCTGTTGAATTCAGTTTGGGTTTGTGTGTGTAGGTCTGTGTGTTCCCAACTCCCAAGGACTGTCCAAGGGCAGATGCTGTGACTTGACCTCTCTGTACCGGTGCCTCAGCAGAACGACTTCTTCAGTGCAGACTTCAAGGATGCTGGGCTCTGTGGAAGGTGTTAGTAATGAGCTTACCATTTATCCCAAGAGGATTCCCTTCATTACCTCTCACCATTTTTTAAAATCACATTTAAGGACAGTCTGATGAAATACTGAGCGTAGCCATTCATTTCTTAGATAAGAAACAACCCAGGAGCCCAGGCTGCTGCTTCTGGTGAGAGGAAACCTCAGTGGGGCCTTGAGGGCCGCCGTGTCTGTGTGCCTGAGGTGTTTTCAGTGGCAGGTGTGGGGTACACAGGTACACACATGGGTCACAGATCCTCTCTGGGTTCAGTTTGAGTTGTTTGAAAGGCGTTTTGAAGCGTGGTCATTCTCAGAGGATGCTGTATGTGTAAGCTGTTAAGGAACTCAGCTTACCAGTAATTTACCAGACTGTGGTCCTGGTTAGCCGCTGGCTCGCTTAGGGACTTGTGAGCTATCTTATAGGAGTCTGTGATGCAGGGATTGAGCGTAGAGCTGGTGTGGAGCATCTGAAAGGATAGAACAGGCTATGCGATGATAAAGTTAAGGGAGAGCCAAGACTAGGAGGAAACACTGTAGAAGAGTCCAGTTTGTTTCTCTGTTGATGTACCACACACAGGGGTTAGGATACTCACCCACTCCCTGGGAGAATGATTCTTCCTTTGAGAGGCTGTCTCCATAGTACTCCTGGTAGATGAGGAGGGTTTGAACCTGGGCAGAGGCTTTGGGAGTGGCAAGGACAGGGTGTAGGATGGGAATGGGCCTTTAGATCTTTTTAGCAGAGACTAGGTGTTGGAGCTTACAGTGCTGGGTGGTTGGTGGGATGGAGCTTTCGCATCTGCATGGCTGACACTGTCATTTGCGTTGGATGGTAGACAGCAGGGAGGAGCAGGTTTGAGGGGACAGCTTTGGGGGGTGTATTTGGATTGGAATTTCCATGCAGTGGGTCTCTCCACAGGCACAGGCAGGACAGGGTTCTTTGGAAGACATCAACACAGTTTGGGGGTAGGACCTTGGAAGTGAACCAGATAGTGTTGGTCATGTGCAGGATAGAGGAACGTGAGAGGAGAACCGAAAGGAAGCAGTCAGGACCACCCCTGGTCAGAACTCTTGTCTTGCTAAGCCATGTGGACATGACATCTTAGTGAGCATCTGACGTGTCCAGTATTCAGACATGCTGTCTGGCCAGCTGGGATGCAGGCATGACGGCTTTCCTGCCAGCCTGGGGGATGCCTAATGCCCTGCCCTGCTCTGCTCTGTAGCTCCCTATAGGACATTCCCTGGTCACCCCATGATTCTAGCTTTTCCAAACACCAGCTAAGTCTGGGCTCAGTGTGTGTTTTCCTTTACTCCAGCCCCCCCCCCCCCTTTGACTCCCTATGTTGTTTCCTTTTTTTGCAGCCCCCCTACTGAGTGGTGAAGCCAGCAGGTGTGGGGGGGCCCTCCTTTCTAAACCCACATTAACTTGGTAATTTGGGGCCCCCCTCAGGGTCTAGGAAAACCCAAAGTTGGTTGGTAGGTGGAGCCTGTTAGAGGATCAGGCCCTGCCCTTTCTCAGTGTCAGCTCAAAGGTGGCTTCCCAGTCACTTGATACCTTCATGTGAAGATGTGCTTGAGGCCAGGCTGGGGCTTTCTGGGGACCTGGGAGCTCTGAGGACGTGTGGGCCTGCATGTGCTCCTGTGGGCTGGCGTGGTGGGGAGGGCAGGCTCACAGCAGCTGCTCCTGGAACTCAAGGCTAGGGGATCTGGAGAGGGCAGCGGGCCGCCTCAGCTTTCATGGAAGCTGCTTCCGGTGAGGCCCTTTCCTGGTTCCAGTTCTGGGGACACGCTGCTGGCTGGCCTTGTTTGCAGCCGCTCCCACATGGCTGTCACCTTCCGACATCCCAGTCCCAGGGCTCAGACGTTGTTCCCAGTGTGTCCCCAGCCTAGGATGGGTATCCAATCTAAAATCCAAACAGAAACACTTCAGAGAGTAAGTGTTTAACGACATCAGGAGAGCCAGAGTCAACCAGGACCATGGCAGGCAAAGCAGGAAATGGGGTCTTCCCCCACCCCCATAGCTCCCTTTTGGGCTTACACTGTGCCATCCCCCAATCCCCATCCCATGACATCAGGTAGTAGGGACTTTTAGATATGGGTACTTTGAGGTTTGGTCTGTGGAGCAGAAACTTAAGGGCCCTCCCACATTGGCGATCCAGGAGAACAGCAGGTGGGAACCCTGAGGAAAACCACAGGACTGACTGTCTGTCTGTTCCTTTGAAAGTCCATGCATGATGGTCCAGCATCTAGATGTGAGTAATTTGATTTTCAGGACTTGGGATAGATCTGAACATTGTGTAGCTCCCTTGGCTTTTGAATAGGCACTTGGCTTCCCAGGGCCAGGGTTGCCTGCTAGTAGCACATGGCTCACAAGAGCCACTTTCTCCTCCAGGGTTCTGTGACTAGCTGAACCCCCCAAGCTGAGGCAGTTTGCAGGTGCAGAGCAAAGCCTGAGGCGGCAGGCTCCTGCAGAAAGGAGGGGGAGCTGGTTACTTGCCCCTCCTGTATTGTTGTTTCCATCTGAGCAGCTGGGCCTCTCAACCCTTGGCAGAGCAGGGTCTTTGACAGCAGAAGAGGTGGACGCCAAGGCTCTGGCCTGTGGCTGTCTTAGCCAGCACCAAGCCATTTCTCATCCAAGTCTGGCAGAACTCAGATCACCACAGGGCCTCAGTAATAAAGGACAGAAAAGGTCACTGGGTCTTCAGATGGCACCCTACAGTTCTGCCTTGCCTGGGGGTCCTGGGTGAGTCTCACCCGTTCTCTCCTGTAATTAGTACTAAGATTACCATGTTCAGTGTAGGGTTCCCAGTTAGATTTTAATTGCGGATAAAGTAATTTTTTTTCCCCCCGAGACAGGGTTTCTCTGTGTAGCTTTGGAGCCTGTTCTGGAACTTGCTCTGTAGACCAGGCTGGCCTTGAACTCACAGAGATCCACCTGGCTCTGCCTCCCATGTGCTGGGATTAAAGGTGTGCATCACCACCCCAGCAATAAAGTCATTTTTTAATTCAAGCATGTGATATGTGAAGGTTGTGTTTTGCATGGCAACACCAGTTAGGAACAGGACAGCTTTGCTCACTGCAGAGGCACCGGGAACCAATCACTGCAGAGACTCAGGAGTTAGTCACAGTAATCTGTTATTCAGTCCAGTGGCAGTTTGTTGAGCGCCAAGAACAACACACAGCAGATGCTGTCCCAGGTTCTAGAGAGACTGCGGTGAGTAAAACCAGGTGTGAACTCCTGAATTGGTGGAGATTCCAGTAGAGTGTGTGGTGGAATGTGTGGCAGATAAATGGAATATGCTAGCTCGATACCCAGTCAAGAGAAAACAGCCAGCAAAGATGGCTGTCATCCCCTGTCACTGTACTCCCCTTCTCTTGCCTGCTTCCCAAACAAGTCCCCTTCGATTTTTCATGTGTATGTGTATGTGTATGTGTATGTAAGATAATGTGTGTACATAGAGTCAGCACATAAAACAGTATTTTGTCTGCCCACATAACCCTTGTGTGTGTCCCTGTCAGTCTATCCCAGTGCCTTCCTTTATGGGGGCTCCATTGGTGCCCTGTTGTATCACTCTGGGAGACAGGGTAATAATCCTCCTGTCTCCACTCTGTATAGCGGCAGGGTTACAGGTGTTTTAGGCCCCAAGCTTTCACAGCAAACACTTTTACCCACCGACTTATCTCTCCAGCCCTGAAGTTGGGTTTTAATGCATGCCTGTGTGCTAATTGGCATAAATTGAAATTGTTAGAGAGCTGATGAACCTGATGCCTTCTCTTTCTTTTTCCAATCTGAAAAGGCAGATAAGGCACTCTCTGTTTTACCTGGCCAGGGAAGTCTGGGATCGACCTGCACACCTAACACCAACACTTGTGGGCTTAGTTGAGAGGACAGAGTTCAAGGCCAGTCTGAGCTACATATCTAGACCCAACCTCAAATGCTATATGAACAGGGTCAACATAATGGCTCAGCAGCTAGCTACCAAGCCTGATGACCCAAGTTCCAGTCCCAGAACCCATACAGTGGAAGGGAGAACGGACTCCTGGGTTGTCCTTTGACCCCATACCTACACTGTGGCATGCATGCCTGAGCACATAAAAATAAATGAATAAACAAACAAATGAATGGATGAATAAATACATAAATAATAAATAAATAAATGTGAAAAGGAAACATTTAAATGGCACACAAACAATGAATATATTCAAAAGTAAAGATATTCATTTGATTTCATAAAATAACTATGTTCTTTGGGAAAAAATACTGAGTTTATGAAGGCTTGGCTTTTAAGTAATGAAAATTATTCTAAATGTCAGCCAGTTTGATGATGGGAATTTGATAGTAGAGGCAAATATTTTCCAAAAACCGTTGACAAGCCTGTTGACTAGAGGCAGACTGGTAAGCGAGCCTTGCCGAGGACTCACTGGACGTTTTTAGAATACCCACAAAATATGTTTGAGAAGGTACAAACAGAAGACATATCAGCAAGTGTATAGCACACAGACTTCAGATGTGAAAATAGACTGGTGCCTCACCGCTAGGCCCCGTTGGTATCCAGAGTGTTTGTCCTGTGCCTCAGGCACAGCCCAAGGTACCATGGAAGGGCTGACTGCTTGGAAAACTCAGAGTGAAGGTAAAAAGTCCAGGTGTATATGGATAGTTAGCAAGAAGGCCAATAGCTTTCCTATTATAGACCAGGGATTTTTTCCCCCCAATGTGCGGTCATGTATTTAAGCCCGGGGTGTTCAGTGTAATTGAGGCTACTCACTGTGATGCATGAGCACTGCTTACTTTAGAAAGGGCAGCTCCGGCATTATTACTCTCACTTTTGACAGTAAGGTCCTTGAGTCCAGAGTCCTTTCAGTAAAATGGGAGGAGTGGGGCTGGCAAGATGGCTCAGTGGGAAGGGCGCATGTTACTAAGCCCCGTGGCTCAGTTCTATCCCTGGAACTCACACGATGGAAGGAGCACTGGTTCCCGAAAGCTGTCTCTGGCCTGCACTCACACATTGTGGTGACACTGTAAATAGATAAATGTGAAAAATAAAGCCGATGGTGGCGCACGCCTTTAATCCCAGCACTGGGGAGGCAGAGCCAGGCAGATCTCTGTGAGTTCAAGGCCAGCCTGGTCTACAGAGCAAGTTCCAGGACAGGCTCCAAAGCTACACAGAGAAACCTTGTCTCGACAAACAAACAAAAACCAAAACAAACAAAAAAAGTGAAAAAAAATAAACCGGATGTGAAAGATTACTTAGGCCGGTTAAATGAGGTGACTTGTACTGGTGGTGTGTGACTGCCAACATCATTCTAACCAGCATTGCTTTTGTTAGTAAAGATTTATCATTTTATTTAATTTTTTAAAGTTAAAATATTACATCTTTTCCCTCGTCCCTTTCCTTCCTCTTCCCCACTCCTCGTTTTCTTCTATTAAATTGTTGTTGTACATGCAAATGTGTATGTATTCATATGTATGTATGTATATCCTGCTAAGTCGTTTTTATTACTTTATTATTATTTGTGTGTGTGTGTGTGTGTGTGTGTGTGTGTGTGCGCGTGCGCGCGCGCACATGAGTGCAGATTCCTGCAGAGCCCAGAAATAACATCAGAGCTCCTGGAGTTGGAGTCACAGTCAGTTGTAAAAGGCCCAATATGGGTGCCAGGAATCGAACCGTGGTCCTCAAGAACAGTCACATACACTTAGCACTGAACCATCTCTCCAGCTCCATTATTTGTTGACTGAGACCAGCTGATGGAGTGAGTATCCTGGGGACTCTCCAGTTCAAGTTTGGAGTGTGTAGCCAGCATCTTTCGAATGCTTTGAAGGGGAAACAAGCAGGTGAGATATATAGACACAGAATAGATGGAAGCCCTGAGTTCCAGTGAGTGTGCCTTCCTGCCCGCTCCCCGTCTCCAGATGGCTGCCCAGGCAGCTTGGTAATTAGTATCAACAAATGTAAGCCGAGAGTGGAGCACACTGGAGCACACGGCATGTGGAGGTCTGCGCCTGGCTGGGGGTACGACTGGGCTCAGCTGGGCTGCTGTGGGCATCACCCTGACTTGGGCCTATCCAGGTCTCAGCTGGTGTGCAGACACCACTTCACATCCTAGATCTTGCCCAGTGGGCTCAGGGAGCAGAAGGGCCCCAGTTGGGGGCTGTGGCCTCCAGCTGCTTTGAAGCCCGTGTTAGGCCTGAGTCCCTGCTCTGCTATTTAAATCTGTCACTTGCTGGTGACAGCTTCCCACCTCAGCAGTGACAGTGTGCGTGCTACAGGTTTCATCTCATTACCTCGGCAGGGCTCTGTCCTCAGGCCTCTGGCCAGTGGAATAACCATCAGTGCAGACATGGGCCTGCTCCCTAGGGGCGGTTCCCGAGCCTGAGATGGCCTCTTACAGTGCCCGTCCCTTGCCCACAGGGCACCTTTCTCCCTAGCATGGCCAGGGATGGGGCTTTTGTTCTGTTCTACCTTGATACTTGGGCATAACACCTAGACGTTGCCTCTACTGCTTAGCTGAATTCTTTGGTACCACTTAGCTGAATCCTTTGGGCAAGTCATCCTACCTCATGGGGGGGTTGTTGCTTCAATAGACAGCTTGGAAATTGTTCACATGTATTCATCTCTGTGCTCTCTGGGACAGCATTTGCCCAGTGAGTGACTGGTTAAATTTGGGCAAAGAGGACAGTAGTGTCCTCACCCCTGTGTGAGGTTGAGGAGAGAAGATGCATGTCATTTCCTTAGCTGTTGCCTAAGGGAGTCTAGTGTAGGGTCACTTGTATTCATTTCCTCCCTCCGATGATAGGCTCACAGAGAAGCTCGTGTGTACTTCTGGTTATTGACCCAAACTTTTGCTGACGTTGCTAGTGGATCTGAGCAGGCATTCCCTCTTAAGGGTATAATTGCCCCAAAGGCACACACTGACTCCCACTGTGTATTCCAGACACAGAGGCATCGCCTTACACGCTATTGACACAGTCATCACTGTGGTTAGTAAGCCGATTGAAAGTGTGGGTGGGTGGGGATCTGGGGCCCCCCCTCGCATCGCCAGACGTGAATGGTGAGCTTTCTGGAACAGCAACCAAGGAGTTCTTAAATGTTCAGCAGAGAGCTATTCTGCTTGAAGGAATCAATCTATCCAAGAGAAGCAAACACACTTCTATGCAGACTCACACATATACGGGGAGCATTTTCATGGGTGGTCTTTGAGGATTCTGATCTCTTGGGGCTGGGTATGAGGACACTGTGGAGATGTTCCTGGGATTGTTTAATGTAGTGGGTCTGGTCTTATACCTAGCAAGTGCCAGACATTCAGCCTCCCTCCTTTACAACCTCTGTCTGTGTTGCAGGAGAGAGGTTGGTAGAATCCTTTATTAGTGAATGGTATGTGAGGTGTTGCAGGCATTGGCCCCGAATTCCTCAGAAGCAGCCTGGTGGACCTCTTGTTATGTGGGTTGCAGGCTTTGGAAGAAGGATTCCTGGCTGATGGGAGATTCTGTCAGGAATGGGATATCTCTGAAAGACCTGATAAGGTTTTGTCAGTTTCAGAGGTGGGCAAGGCCTCCTTTGAGAAGATTCCAATGATTGAGATACCTGAGCAACAGGTTTTTCCTGGCTGCAATCAGTTATAGGTGACAGGTGGGTGAGTGAAGGGCAGGGATTAAGTATCAGCCCCAGGGCCTTTTGACAGAGATTTGGGACCAAGTTAAGACAGTCCTCCTAACCAATGCTCTCCTGCATTTGAGAGATGAGTTCTATTAGGTCCTTCGATGGCTACCAGGATAAAGGGACATAAGGTACCACAGAGGTCTGTTAACAAGCTCAACAAAGGGAACAGTTAGAATTGGAGTTGTAGATTCGTCTTTTCTGAAACTCAGGCCAGGGCATGGGAGGTGAGGCTGTAGGTGACCTCAGGTGTGTCCTAGGACACTCCTTCAGGTGCTTGGGGATACTTTGAGATCACCTTCCTGATTAGAACCCTTGATGGGTGACCTACAATGACCTAAGATGAAAGGAAGTATTTTTAAGAGTGATTTCCATCTCGGGCTGGTTGATAACTGTGCCCATCCCCTCTGGGGCATTTCTTAGGCATCTGGCCTTGACCCTTCATTGGGTGGGGAGGTGGGTGGGTTTTAGCACTCTGAAGAAAGTTTGCGGCTAGTCTGAACACCTGTCTTTGTCTTTCTCGAGAGCGGTCTTTGCCTGTGTGGTGCTCACACTTACAAGTGGAGTGACTCCGGGGCCCCACTGGGTTGCCCTCTGTGAAGTCCTGGTGTTAGAATATGAGGCTGGCGTGTGCACAGACTTGCTTTTGTCTGCAGGACCTGTACTCGGTCCCCAGTGGGTCATCAGCTTTAACACAAGGCAGTTCTGTGGAACAGCTGTGTAGCTACTGTGAGGATTAAATGACACGCAGGAAAGCTGATGTGATGCCAGGAGCATGGTAACATGGTACAAATTAGAGTTAGTGACCTTATCTCCCATGCAAATGGTTCTTAGTGAAAGTTGTAACTCAGATTTTCTAATTGTAAAGTACACTCCCTGCTTTCCTTTTTAGTTGTAGCATTAGAAGAAATTGAAAAGCATTAAAATAAATTCAATTCTCATTCTGGAAATTAATCTAGTGATTTGTTTTGTTTATTCATTGACCATCCAACATGAATAGTTTATTTAGCAAAGTGTAAGGAGCCTGCCACAAATATTGACTATGGCCTAATTAGGTTATATATGTATATAAAATCTTTTTTCCCCTGTGCTTATAACTTTTTGTAAAATTGAATATTGAGATTATAACTTTTCGTCCCCTAGATAGGATTTTTCAAGTATATCCCTGGCTGTCCTAGAACTTCCTCTGTAGACTATGCTGGCCTTGAACTCAGATCTGCCTGCCTCTGCCCCAGTATTAGAATTAAAGCATGTGCCACTGCCCCTGGTTTGAGATGATAGTTTATATACCTACATATCATTGAAAAAAATCTCTGAAGTTATTTTAAAATTGTTTATAAGTATGTATCAAGAAATGTGCATAGGGAAATGCATACCCATATATATTTAAATAAGCTTTATTTGTTAATTACCTATTTTTGATTGTGATTAAAGTGGCCCCCCACTTCCACAAGTGGCTAAGGTGAATATCCTAGAGTAGTAGTATTGTTAATTTCCTTAGTGCAATTTCCAAAATGTAGTTAAGGTGGGTTATTTTTTTGAAGAGCTTTGATAATCCTGCCATATTACCAATGTCCACCCCACTACAAAAGTAACACACTCAAACCTTTCCCAAGTTATGATCAGTTCTGGGTCTTTAAATGTAAAACATCTCTGATAGCTAGAAAATATCTTACAATAATTTGATCTGTATTTCCAAATGCACACACATGTGTACTCACTTTCTCTCTTGTTTCTCTGTTTCTGTTTCTCTTTCTAACACACACACACACAGAGACACACACACACACACACACACAGAGACACACACACACACACTTAAAAACACCTGGTGGGTTGGGGATTCAGCTCAGTGGTAGAGCGCTTGTCTATCAAGGGCAAGGCCCTTGGTTCGATCCTCAGCTCAAAACAAACAAACAAAAAACAAAAACAACAACAAAAAAACACCTGGTGTTGGGAGTTGGAGAGATGGCTTAGTGGTTAAGAACACTTGACTGCTCTTCAAGTCCTGAGTTCAATTCCCAGCAACCACATGGTGGCTCACAACCACCTGTATTGGGATCAGACCCCTTCTTCTGGTGTACATGAAGACAGAGATGTAGTTGGAGATCTTTTCTCCAGGTGTAACCAAGCCCCCGCGGTCCCACAACCCATGTATAAAATAATCATTCAGACGTTTTATTATTTATAAACTATATGGCTGTGGCAGGCTTTTTGTTGTCTACTTTCTTATCTTAAATTATTCCATTTTTATTCATCTATATTTTGTCACGTGGCTCGTGGCTTACCAATACCTTACATCTCACTTGTCATGGCGGTGGCTGGCAGGTCTGTCTTTGTCTTTGCCTTTTATTTTTCAGAATTTTCCTCTCTCCTTGTCCCACCTATACTTCCTGTCTGGCTATTGGCCAATCAGCGTTTTATTTATATAGAGTAATATCCATAGCACAGAGAAGACTCATATACATAAAGTACATAAATAATCTTTAAAAACAAAACAGAGACCCTGGTGTTGAGTGGTTGGCTGAATTTGGGGTGCTGTAGGACCTTTGGGCTTGGAGTTCCTCTTTGGGACTCATGGCAGCTGTCTGGGTGAGAGCAAAGAGTCCTGTACTGCGCTGATGGGACCCTTCACCTTCTGGGCTGCCGCCTCTTGGTGACATCCTCCAGGCTAGCTGGCCTATATGTTCCTGGCTATTCTGCCTTTCTGGGTCTCCCACCCCACCCCACCCCACTCCTGTATAGAAGTTCGTGCTATCACATCCAGCTTTACACATGGGTTCTGGGTGTTGAACTCCTACTGTCGGGTTTTACACAGTGACACCTGCTAACCCACATTGCTGGACTCAATCTTCTCCCGTTTTGGAAATGTCTTGGCTGACGCAGTCCTCATGGAAGATGTAGATAATCCTAGAGTCTCCTCCTCCTCCTCCTCCTCCTCCTCTTCATTTTTGCTTTTTTTGGAAGGTTTATTTGTGGCTGTGTGTATGTATGGGCCATGTGTATGTTGGTGTCCACAGAGGCCAAGAGTGTCAAATCCCCCTGGACCTGTTACAGGCAAACCACTGGAGAAACGTGCTGAAAACAGAACTGGTCTTCTTGAAAACCATTGAGTACTCTTGACCTCTGAGCCATCTTTTTGCCTCTTTTGCTGCAGGTTTTTGCCATGTGCTCTTGGCTAGCCTGGAACTTGCTCTGTAGCCCAGACTGCACTTGAACTCATCACAATTCCTCCAATCTCACTCAGCCTCTTGAGGGCTGGGGTTCTAAGAGTACGCCACCACACCGGGCTCCTGTGTTACTCTTTGGGGCGTCTTTTGTATGCTCATTTCCCCCTTCCATGCTTACCACTCAAGTCCCAGTTGCTTACTAGAGAAGTAATCTAGCTGTGCTTATCCTTGCAAATTAAGTGACTCCTTCCATTAGATAGTGAGGTCAGTAGATATTCTTGTGGTGGCATCAGCCTTGAATCCCAGCATTTGGAGATCGAGGCAGGTAGATCTCTGTGAGCTCTATGCCATAGTGAGATCTTGTCTCAAAAAGCTGGTGGCAGGGGAGGAAACTATACCTGTATTTTCACCTTACACTCCTATCCTGGTGGCCTCGGCACCCTGACCTTACTGTTTCTGCTCACTCTATGCTTTCATCCTGTACCTTTACTTCAGCTGCCCGCTGAGATCCCCTTCCATAAATGCTTGTTGATTGCTGATTGGAAGTGATACATGCCTACCCTCTGGAAAGCTCTCTGCTTCCTGTGATTGAAGACACTGGCGTGCGGTTGCACTCCACCTGCTGCTTCCAGACCACGCTGCCTGACATTGACTTCTTCCTCCAGACTCCAGAGTTTAGCATGTTTCGTTAATATTGTGGTAACTTGACTTACTTTGATTAACACATCACCTGACTGGTAACCCAGCTGCTTAGGTTCAAGTGGGGTTAAACTGTCTTCTTTTAAGGCTAGAATTTGATTGTATTTTCTCCCATCAGATACAAGGCATCGGTCCACACATAGTAGGATCTCAGAGCTTCAGGTCAAAGACAGGCATGAAGGGAATTGGAACAAGTGAGTGCCTTTATTGAAACAAGCAAATCAAGAAAGGCTTCTGGTGTGTTGAAGGCAGCAGGGTGCTCTGTGTGATTCCTGGAGGGAAACAGATCTTATATTTACAGAGCTTGGCACAAAAGCAGGCTTGGCTCCCTTTTCCTTCAGATGCGCCGAGACTCTCGATGTCCTGTCTCCATAAAAGGAGCTTGAGTTTCTGTGGTGGTAGTGATTAATGTTTCACGACAATCCCATTACACCGAGAGGAGGGGAGTGGAGATATAGGCTCAGCAGCTGTATTCCTTTTCTTTCCTCTTTCCATTCCCTCTCCTGTAAATAAGCAATAAACAGAAACACAAACTGGGTGATTGGGGGGGGGGGGGGTTGGTACCATGTTGAGAGTAGAAAGATATGTGATCAGAGCTATCCTGAGGTACAGTCATGTTCTTATTGGGGTGGCTGCTAATGGCAGACTAAAACCCAAGAACACAGGTTTACGAGAAGTACGTATCCACTGTTTGCTTGCAGTTTACCTGCGCGCCTCACTTTCAAATTAGAAACAACTGTGCACTTGTTTTGCTTTTCCTTTATACAACTTAATTTATTTAAGTTTAAATTTTAAATTACTGAAGTTATAAAACGGCCCTGAAAAGTCATGTGCCTGTCCTTTTACAGATGCCAATCAGTGCAGTTAAAAAGTCATTTTAAGGGCTGGAAACATGGCTCAGTAGTTGAGAGCACCTACTGATCGTGCAGAGAAAGAACCTGAAGTTCTTTCCCATCATCCCAGGCCAGGCAGCTCACAACAGCTTGTAACTCCAGCCCCAGGGGCATCTGATGCCCTCTTCTGGCCTCTGTGGGTACTGCATTCACATATATACACCTACACACAGACACACAATTAAATCTTAAAAGAAAAATCTTGAAAGAGGGCATATTTTTCATATTTTTTGAACTTCCCCTAATAATTATTCAGATGGTTTTGAGCCCATTATTGCCAATTGAATTCCCAACTCTGTGGCTTTTATTCCCACAAATCTTTGTGTTTCTTTCTTCCTTCTCATTGCAGAGTCTAGCTTTGTGGCCCAGACTGGGCCTCTATCTCCCTGCCTCATCCTCTTGAGTGCTAGGATTGTAGGTATGCTCCTCACCCCTGCCTCCTGCCCCCTGCCTGGCCCCCAATCGGATTGTGCTCTGTGTGTCTGTATTATCATTACAGAAAACAGCTCCACAAGCATAACCCTCACAACACTTTATAATTTAATTTGCAAATGTATTTTTAGATACCATATCCCTTACTTAGTCCAACAACTTTAAGACAAGAGGACTTGTCATTTATTTCCAGAGGAGGGCTATGTCCTTAATACAACAGACATGTTGCAGTTTGAACCATAGGACCTCCTAGCCCTTTGCTCTGACAGCTGTGTGTGACATAGTCTCTGTCTTGAGGTCACTTGTCAGGTTGGATGGAAACAATCGTTTGTTCCATAAGGAATCCCATGTGTAGATACACTAGATGGCAGAAGTAGGTGGCCAAGGATGTTGTTTTTTTGAAAGAGGGGAAATTACTAGGTGTTGCAGTGAATTTTTTCCCTTTTAAAAAAACTAAATTGGATAACAGTTCCTTTTTGGGTTTTTTTTGGGTGGTGTGAACTGAGAAGACCTGGGAGAGTTGTACATGGTGGCCATCAGGAAGCTCTTGGACAGTTCACCAATGTGGATGAGGGTTGGTTTATGGAAGAGACCGGCAGTGGGTGAGCCACCCTATAGGTGAAGACACTGTGGTTGGAGTGTAGGGGATTGTTTCTTACCTCCAGAGCCAGGCAGGCTCTGCCCTGAAGGATCTACAGCCACCTGTGTGTGAGAGTGATGAGTCAGAGCTTGGCTTCCCATCCAAGGTTACTGCATCGGTGGTGATCTCAGGCCTCTGTTTATTTTAGTCAAGAGACTTATCTATTGAACAGCAGTGGTGGCATCTCTATAGCCACTCTGGATAGAAGGGCAGATGAAGAAGCTTCTGCATGGGTACCACTCTCTTACCAGCAGAGGTGGCTTTTGGGAGAGGTGGTTATTGTTCCTGTATATTCTATCCTGGCCCAGGTTGCTGACGAGGTGGTTTAAGACAGCCAAGCTACAGAATTAGGTGTCAGCGGGAGTGGGGAATAATATAACCTAATGTGTTGTTAACTAATGTCCAGCTCTTCCCCCTACTCCTAAAGACTGGTCCCTCTTGCTCATACAGAGTGGGACACAGGGAGCATGGTGAGCCTGCATGGTGGCACAAAAAGGAAAGTGCCCTGACAGCCATGTTTTTTTTCTCTAGGAAGACTGGTGGGGCATCTTACCTCCCTGATTTCCACCTCTGTCCCTGAGCACATGTACTTGCCTTATAAGGCGAATCTCACTGTTTTGTTGACTTTTTGAGACCAAATCTCATTGTGGCCTAGGCTTCCTCTCCACTTTGGCATGCAGCTCTGAAATCTTAATCCTCCTGCTTCAGTCCCTCAGGTATCCATATTACCCGCATGCATCACCATGCTGAGCTTCTCAGTTTTTTTTTTTTTTTTTTCCCCCATTTACTTTTTTGCTGGAGGAGGGCACGTGCCACAGCACTTGTGTGGAGTTCAGAGGATGACTTGTGGACATCAGTTCTCTCCACCATATGGGTTCTGGGGTATCGAAGTCAGGTTGTCAAGCTTGCAAGAGTCTTACCCACTGAGCTATCTCACCAGCCCCTTCTCAGATGTTTAAGGGTCCTATGTCAGTGACTCTGGCCTATGAACCTCTTAGGAGTAGGCATCAGTTAGGTTTTTGTGTTCTCTGCATTAGCACCCCATGTTTACTAAAACTTTCATGGCTGGCAAGTTCTACTGACTGTGTGGATGGATGGATGGATGGATGGATGGATGGGGACAATCTGGAAGAAGCAGAGGGAACTGATTGAAATGAGACGAAGTGAGATGCCCCTGGGTACTGGCTGATGAAATTTAACCCAGGCAGGGAGGGGCTTGGGGTGCAAGCCTTATTAAAAAGCTTCCTGGTGCAGAACAAGTTAACTCCTTGCTTTCACAAGAACAGACCCAGTTTATACCAGCAACTGAGTCTGGCTGTGGCAGTTAGGTCCAGTGCCCACATACAGTTCGAACTGTGGACATGGTCACTGGTATTGTGGGTAGAAAGGGTCACAAGTCTGGTCATAATACCTTTTCCCTCTTTCTAAAGCAGTTTTATGCCATTGTGAAGGAAAGTAGTTACTAATTGGAGACTCTGGTAAACAGCTGTGGTCTCTTGACTGCTTACTGTAGACGGGGGGCTGTAGCAAACACACAGCTAGCCCAGGAACTCTGAAACTGGTATCTGTTGTAACTGAAAACCAGAGCTCAAAGGGGCCAGTATTGCAAAAGACAGTGCCCTAAGAACCTGGGTGTGATCCAGCATGTCTGCGTTCACAGCTCATGCACTTGTGGAGAGGTTAGCTATGCCAGAACACCACCTTGCTTTTTTTTCTAAGGCTGTTTATGAACCTAGATGCCCGAGAATCCTCTTCTTGTGTCTCTGAGAATTATGGCCGGTTTAATCCAGATTCTGCCTCTGGTAATGAGGCTGGATACTCCAGCGTGCATTGATCTGAGGTTCTTAAGAATGAAGAGGACTGCTTCATGTGTTCTTTTAGGCAAAGCTTACTGGGTAGTAATGGTATTTATTAAATGCACATATGTTTCATGTAACCAGCATAAACAACTACTTGGGTCTCAAATGGAGGTATTAGAGTCCTTCCAAGACCTGCTGGTCACTAGTGGTGATGTGCTAATTCCCTTCAGTGTTGATGTCAGTAAAGGGCTACAGGTGAGGCCAGCCCTTCAGAACTTACCATTGGTGTCTCAGGAGCTGATCAGCTTGGGATCATGATGGGAGAGGAACAGAGCTGGTGGTAAGGCACACACATTTCGGTTACGCTTTTGTGCTTGTTTATTGAATGTGTATAATGTTGAGGCCAAAGAGTATGGTGTGTTTACGGGTTTTATTGTTGGTTCGTGAGCTAAATCCAGCACTGTTTTCCATGGGGAAGTTGAATCCCAAATAAGGAGAGATTTATCTCTCTGTTTTGAAATGTCTTTTTTTTTTTTTTCTGAAATAAAGCATGAAAAGTTAAACTTGTCATTTACAAATGATAAGGGGGGGGGCACTGAGGTGATGCCTCAGTGGGTAAGCACTTGCTGTATAAGCACGGAGTCCAAATTTGGATTCCCAGCACCTATACAAAAGGTAGGACCAGTTGCACATGTCTGTAACCTCAGTGCTGAGTGTAGAGGCAGGCAATTCTGTGGACTCTCTGACCAGCCAGTCAGGCCATATTAGTGGATTCCATATGCAGTAACAGGCCTTGTCTCAAAAAATAAGGCAGAGCAGTAGAAGGCGGCACCGAATTTAGACTTCTGGCCTCAACACATGCATGCACATTAGAAACACACATAACACACACAAAATACTGACATTCTCATGCATTTATCTGGTGGGTGTAGCTCCATGATACAATGCATGCTTAGCATGTATGTGTAAAGCTTTGATCCAACCCCAGGACCCAAAAGACAGAGAAGTTTTTCCTGCCCACCCCTTCATTGAGACCCTTCTCCATTGTCTTCAGGCTGCAGTGAAGATAACTGTTTAGGAAAGGGCTAGGGCTTTTATTGGTACCCTTGAAGCTGCTGTTTCACTGGGTAGCTTGCTTTCCTGGTAGGTTCTGGTGGCCAGGTGCTGTTAATCCAGGTCAAGATGAAGAAAACATACTTTTGTCAATTCCCCAGGCATGTAGCAGACCAGCCAGCTCTCAGGTATTCCAGATATGAGCGACGTGCTGTTGCGCAAGCCTGCTGCATCGCTGGCAAGGAGATACAGAGGCCTGCCTGCCCCCAGCCCTTTGTTCTCCTGCTTGAAAGCAGTTAATTAGCAACTGTCTCCATAGCAACTACCTCATAGTCCAAAAACATTGTCTAGTTTTTCAGTTTAGCTTATCACACTGTTTACCTGAAGGGCTTTTCAGTGCTCTGAGCCTCATTTGAGTTGGCACTGTGCCTGTTAGGGAAGTGAATTGTCAAGAAAGAAAAAGCACCATGGTAGCCAGGAGCCAAGCAGCCTCCTGACCAGGGCCAGCCTGGGTGCTGGATGTGTAGAAAACAAAAGTTACACAGGCCTCATCTTTTTACCTATATTTTCCTGCTTGGCAGAAAACTGCCGAAACTGCTGTCCTTGCCCACCTGGCCCTGGGTTAGGAGGCTGCTCTCTCCTCTGTTCCTGAAAGGCTTTCTAAGCTCCTTCACATTCCCTGTTTATGGTAAATTTTCCATTATCGCTCATCCTGAAACCCCAGGTGTTCTCAGCCACAGAACATTCTAGGAAATTTCTTCCTCCCGCAGGCATTTCTGAAGGCCCCCCGTTGGTGGATTTAGAAGTGTGTGTGTAAATTAGAGCCATTTTGTTTCCCCATCCTAATGAGGAAGGGCGCCTCTTTCCTACCTGCTGGTGGCTCCCCCGGCTTATGTGGGCCTTGTTTGAGAACAGATGACTTCAGGTGACTTTGATTAAAATAATAGGAAGGAGGATTATGGCTTTTCATAAGCCACAAAGATGATAATACTTTTCCTGGCTTTTGTTGAGTGAGTGCTATGTGTGTGGCCCACCTGGAAAGACAAAGTGGGAGGCTCCCTGGCTTTCTGAGTGCCTGCTGCTGTTCACCAACACAGATCAAGTCTTCATGGAACTGGCCCTCCTGGGCTGTGTATTGTGACCCCACAACTTGGCTATGTTGTCAGTGGGGAGCCAAGGTCTGGAGGCTGTCAATAGGTAAGGAATTCTATTCCAGGCTTTCATTTCATAGTCATGGGATTGTTGGGGTGGGTTTAGTCTGTGTATAATAAACAGACTGCAGTGCCCTGCTCACCTTTGCTGAGAAAGCTGAATAGAGAGAGGGGCTGGAGAGATGGCTCAGAGGTTAAGAACACTTGTTGCTTTTGTAGTGGACCCAGGTTCTCTTCTCATAACCGTCAGTAACTGCAGTTTTTGGGGATCCAACTCTCTCTTCTCTTGCAGGCAAAACACTCAAAATGATAAAATAAGAATGAGTTTTAAAACATAAAAGTGGGATAGAATTGGGTAGCGTATATACACTGGAACAGTGCTTAGGCCGTGCCTAGAAAAAACCACAAAGCACAGCTGTTCCGTTAGCTTTCCTTGGGCCCTGTGATAATAGAGTACAATATGCTTGAGACCTTGGCTGGAGGTTGTAGCAGGGGAGTAGCTCAGAATACCCTGGAGGGTAGGCAGGTCCTCCTTTGTCTAGGGAGGTGGTTCGCTTCTGTGTGCAGCCTAGGAAGGGACAAATGCTAAGCAGTGGGTATGGGAGGAGACACCCACCTACCTAACCAGATCAGCTGAAGCAATCTTGATTGTCAGCAGGGCCACAGGCTCTGTGTCCAGATCCCCTTCACATCTACGAGTAGGATATTCTTTTGAGGCAACCCCGCCCCCCTCCATGTATGTAATGCCTAAAATAAATGTTTTCTACAAAACAAAGATGGCCTATGGAGTCTCCCTCCCTCAGTCCTTTACATTCTTCCGTTTCCATCTCACTATGTAGCTCAGGCTGGGCAGGAACTTGCTGTGTAGCCCAGGCTGGTCTGGAAGTAACAAACTCTTGATTCTGCCTCCTAAATACAAACATTATGCTTCAGATCTTTTCGGGGAGCCGGAAGGGAAAGTACTTGTGTCTGAGCTTGTATTCCAAGACTTTAAATTCATTGCTGTGGCTCATTCATGAGGATGTAACCCCATTAAATATGGGCCGAAAAGCCTGGTTTTTCCCTAGTGGAGATCTCTTGTGCTCAGCATAGGCTCATTAAAACCTGGCCATTCTAGGCAAGCCATCTTCTTTTCTTTGAGAAGCACGTTAGGCAGAGCCTGAGGTTGATGTAGTAAACAAGACATTTGATATGATTTAATCATGTCTCCTTGTTAAAAATAGACACATTTTATGGGCTGAATGCAGAGACTGATCTGAATCGCAGCTGGTTAAGACCCAAGGTGAGAGCAGGTGAGGAAGTGGTGTGGGGGAGAGCATTTTATGGAAGATGGCCATGCTGTCTTCTTTAGTGCCTGGCCTTTGTACAGGGTCTTGAGTTTGCGCCTATGTTTTTGTCTCAGAATGCAGAAAGGAATCTGCCGGTGTTGGAAGAGTGAGTGGGGTCATCTAAGGAAGGAGATGGTCTAGATGTCCTGGTTTAATGCAGACATGAACACCAGACTCAGCAGCTTTGTGAGAGCCCAGTGGTTCATACACGTGGCTCCTGCAGCAGTGAACATCATCTCAGGCAATGTTCTGGAGGAGAGGGTGCCTTCCATTGACTGACACATGGAGTTAGGTACTCTTCCCTTTGTGTCCTTGGTACATAGGCCCAGTTAGTTCTGAATAGGTTGGGCATACATAGGTGGACAAAAGGGAGCCACCTCCTCAGAGAGAAGGCAGAGATTGTAGTGTTTGTTCTGCAGAGGATAGCTCAGATAATGTAGAGAACCAAGTATCCTGCATGGTATTGAAGGCATGGGGCATATTTGGTGTGGCTTAGACTTGGCAAAAATGGAAAAAGCATCTTATACAGTATGTTCAAAGTGCTCACGGGTTAGGGTGAATCAGATTTGGTCCAGATGTACTAAATGCATCTTGAAGGTGGCCACATTGTCCTGCTGCTACCACCTCTGCCTCCTGCTCCCCTCTAAGTACTTTCTGCTAGTCCTACAGAGATAGACTAGACCGCTGCTGTGGGATACAGGGGGCCTGTTTGATCAGGGGCCACATGACCTTTTGATGATCTGCTGTGCTTAGGGTGAGTCCCCTTTTAAGAATTTGTAGTCAGAAAAGTTATATCCAGAGAAGGCATGCCATCCATGTGAGGAACAGATACTCATAATGAACATAAGTAATACAATTAACCACCTGCTTTGCATTATTTACTTGTGTCTTGGTGTGTGTATGTATATTGCTGTATGTGCTTGCTTATATATAGGTGTGTGTGTGTGTGTGTGTGTGTGTGTGTGTGTGTGTGTTTGAGGCTGCACATGGCAATTGTGCCATAAGCCAGAAGCAGACCATAGGTATCTTTCTCTGTTGTTCTCCTCTTTGGATTTTGTGTGTGTGTGTGTGTGTGTGTGTGTGTGTGTGTGTGTGTGGTTTTTTGTGTTTTTTTGTGGTTTTTTTTGAGACAGGGTTTCTCTATAGCTTTGGAGCCTGTCCTGGACTAGCTCTGTAGACCAGGCTGGCCTCGAACTCACAGAGATCCACCTGCCTCTGCCTCCTGAGTGCTGGGATTACAGGCGTGTACGCTGCCACCGCCACCACCTGGAAAATAGTCTCTCCTACCCCCTCCCCCCCTGCCCCAGCTGAGGACCGAACCCAGGGCCACTCTACCACTGAGTTAAATCCCCAACCCCTCCTCTTTGGATATTTTAAGACAGGGTCTCTCACTGAGTTTGTCAATTCAGCAAGAGCTTTAGGATCCTTCTGCCTCTACATTCCCCATGCAGGATACTTGATTCTCTACGTTATCTGCAGAACAAACATTACAGGCACTCACCGCCATACCTGGCTTGTTTATTTGTTTAAACATGGGTGCTGGGGATCCAGAGTCAGGCCCTTGTGCTCATGTGGCACCCACCTTACAGGCTAAGTCATCTCATCCCCTATCTATTTTGAGGGGACGTTTTCAGTTTGGAAACATTAGATAGAACCATTGTAAGTGTTGTTTATGAGGTAGGTACTTTTTGCTACAGGAAATTCTTTTATTATTTCAGATCACAGCCCCTGTCTAGTTCACTGTGACTATTATGTCATAATTATGCATTGTGGGTGTTTAATTCCTCTTTGACCCTAGAACTAAAGATTATGTAACGTAACCTAGTGATTGTAAGAGCATTGCCACTGTTCAAAGAAAACAAAACTCCAGGTACTTTTGATGTAGACTCACTAATGTTGGGGCTCAGATTCTTTCACAGCTTGGTGTAGTTTCACTTGCAAATGGCTGCCCCTTACAGTGGCACCTCACTCTACAGTGACAGACTGATGGTGACCCTTTCCCATGCAACAGAGTTTAAGACAGCCCTGGAGGTTTTGCAATTGAGACTGTCTGCAGAACCATGTGTCCTGTGGTTAGGTAAAGATTAGTAGGCACAGAAGGCATTGATTGATACACCTTGTACCTTCTTGAGGATTGATCTATTTAAATCAGGCTAGTTTTATAGCTCATTTGTTGCTTTTCAAAGCTGATTAGATGATCTCAGGAAGTTTTTTTTATTTATTAGTTATTATTTTTTTAACCGTGGTATTTTTGAGGGTATTTATTAAATTCATGAATTGATTGAGGGTTTGTGTAGGGTTCTCACTGGTCCAGCTAAGATGCCAGTATTCTCGTGTTGGAATGGGACCAGACCTGCTCCCTAATATTCAGGGGCCCCCTCAACAGGTCCCTGCTGGGGGATGTTTTTCTGTATGCTGTGAATATATGTTGTTCCCATTGGTTAATAAATAAGTTTCTTTGGCCTATAGCAAGGCAGCTTAGAGGCAGGCGGGAAATCCAAGGAGAGAGACAGGAAAGAGAAAGATGGAGTGAGGAGACGCCAGCCTGCCATCCTAGGAGCAACATGTAATGGGATGTAGGTAAAGCCATGGAACACGTGGTGATACATAGATTAATAGTCATGAGTTGAGTTAAAGTATAACAGCTAGCTAGCAAGAGGCCTGTCATAGGTTGATACAGTTGATAATTAATATTAAGCCTCTAAATGATTATTTTATAAACGGCTGAGGGATCATGGGACCAGGCGGGATAGGAGAAGCCTTCTGACTACAGGTCCTCTGAAGCACTTCTTGTACTAGAGGATGCACACAACAGTGACCCTAGTTGAACTTCTGGATAGTGACCGTCATCGGCCCTGGTTATGTGATGGAGTTTGTAGCCAGAAATCCTGGCTTCTTGTCCTGGGTGCTGGTCTAAAAGGTGAAAGGGAGGAGCCTCCTGACCCCCAAAGACTCTGCACCACCAAGGAGTGTGGCTAGCTTACCAGGTACCACAATAGGATATAGCTAGCTCACCAGGTACCGCCATAGGAAGAGTGTGGCTAGCTCACCAGGTACTGCCATACTAGGAGTGAAGATCCCAAAGCTGGCAGTGTGGTTTTCACCATTCGGTTGGATTTGAAGACCGTTGCCATCTTGCCTTGTACATGATCCCACCGTCACTCCAGTCTCAGAGTTCAGTGGCAAACATGGAGCTACCACCTAGTTGTTTAAATTCGCTTTTCACCTTCAGTTGCTGGACCCACAGACATGTGCTGTGCAATTCCCACAACTGTGAAATTGCCTGTAAAAACTGCAGGATATATCAAGCAATCAAATGAATTGGTAGATTGGCTCCCACAGGCAAAGTCCTAAGGCTGCTTTTTGTGGGGGGTTGGGGGGTGCCAGCAAACTCTTAACTAGTAATATATGGGCTATGGTAAGAATCAAAAGTAGCACTCTTTGGACAGAAGCAAATCACATTGCAGGTTTAAAAAAAAGTTATGAAAAAAATGTAGCATAACAGCACAGTCAAACTGTCATGCTAATTTTCATGATAAAAGCTCCATGTATGAAAGCATTCTCTGCTTGGAAAAAGTATTTGCAAGTGGTAATGTTTGTGTGCATTATTGTGTTGGCAGGTTGTAGTGGGCTATTGTCTGAGTATGACAGACTGAGATGACTTTCAGGGAACATCTGAGAGTGAACCTGTTGACTGTTGACTTTCCTCTATAGAAGAAGGGGTGGGGACGGTCAGTGGCCCCTCACCTGAGACCTCAGCCATTTGTGTGTGATTCTCTCCTGATTGCATGTAGCCTCTTGGTCAGGTGCCTGAGCATGTAGTGTGGAAGATCAGCTGATGGACTCCATCTGTGCAGCTATGGGGAAGTCATCATCCATGCTGGAGTGTGACTTTATGGTGCAGCCTTTTTGGAGTGTGACTTTTCCTCTCTGGACCTTCTGGATGGTTTTTATCGACCTGAGGATCCTTGTTTAAGCTCAGTTTCTTAGCTTTCTGCCGGAGAGTGGGATGGGGCAAGGTTCACTGTCTGGAAGTTCTTTGTATGACCTTTAACCAGAGAGCTCTCAGTCTGTGCCTCTGAGGGAGCTTCCTGACATGATGCCTGGGCCTGAAGGGAGTTCATTGCCACAGTCTCTTCCTCTTCCAGTGACAGCTCTTTCCTTAGCTTTGGAAATGCTACTTTTGTCAGCCTGGAGGCCAGTAGACACTTGTGCAAAGGTGACTGGAAGGTGCCTAGGTGTCCCCTAGCTCTGCAGGACATTATAGCAGCCTCTGCAGCCCCCTTCTCCTCTGCTTACCCAAAGCACTCAGGCCACCCTCTTCTGTGTAGAGTAGGTGATCTGAGTGGCACTGGCCTCATTTGAACTCCAGAGGTGGGTTACAGTATACCCAAGTCAGACAGCCATACCCATGGTGGTGGCTGTTCGGTGCTGGCATATGTCATGTCTGCCACAGCCAGGGCAGAAGAGGATCTGCCTTGCTGGGCCTTCTGGTGGAGCGGAGTTTTCCCTAATTGGAACATCATCAGGAAGTCAGCCACCTGTGATGGTTGAATGTGAGGGCATGAAGTCTGTAATATGGCCGGTGACTTGTGTGTATGCCTGGCCACTGCTGAAAATTAGTAACAGAGCTGGTGGGAGCAAGATTTCTGATGGTGCCATGGAAGCTGCTGGAACAGGACTTAATGAGTCATTCAACTTTCTTTCCCTTCCTTTGCTTGAAAGCCAGTTCTGTTATTATTTCTTGGAGCATACGGTCACATGATATAAAGACCCTTGCCACTGGGAACTGAAGATTTTCCAACAACAGCCTGCACAAACCTTGTTGGGACCACATAACTGAGAATGAGCCTGAGCTCCTGAGTCTGGGGTGAAGGCCTTTCCTTTAAGTAAGTGTACTCTACCTATGTCGAATGGATCCACCAAGCCAGAGTCAGCTAGATACAGATGTCTAGCTAGGATTCCCATGGAAAGGCTGCCTCAGCTGGTGCTGCTGGCCATAACCCCACCTCTTGGGAAGTTCCAAGTCATTCTCAGCTACGTAGGATGTTCCAGGCCAGCCAGACTAAGTGAGATTTTTAAAAGACAATAGAGGGCAACGGTGGCGCATGTCTTTAATCCTAGCACTCGGGAGGCAGAGGCAGGCGGATCTCTGTGAGTTCGATCGAGGCCAGCCTGGGCTACCAAGTGAGTTCCAGGAGAGGCACCAAAACTACACAGAGAAACCCTGTCTGGTGGTGGGGGGTGGCAACAGAACCCTCCGAATTGCGGATGTGGAACTAGTTCCCTTCTGGGTTCAGGAGTGTGTGCTGAAAGTTCCCTCCTTGTAGCAAAGGCTAATAATGTGGGAGGCTGGAAGGAAAGTCTGTGGCAAATACCTAGAGTCTGCTAGTGACCCCCCAAGGCAGCTGGTCTGCGAGGGAGCCGAGTGGTGATGGTTAAGAGTAGCTGGCATCTAGATACTCTTGGGGAGTTTTAGTGGGCACTGGAGGGTGGCTGGAGTGGCTTGGAGGGATGAGGCTGGTCCCTGTGAGGATGGATGCTTCTTGTGCCAGTGGCTGCAGAGTAAGAGCTGGAGGAAGCCCGGGAAGGCAGCTTTTTTGTTTTGTTGTTGTTTCGTTTGTTTGTTTGTTTTGAATTTATTTTATTTATTATGTACACAGAAGAGGGCACCAGATCTATTACAGATGGTTGTGAGCCACCATGTGGGTGCTGGGAATTGAACTCAGGACCTCTGGAAGAGCAGTTGGTGCTCTTAACCTCTGAGCCATCTCTCCAGCCCTTGTTTTTCTTATGCAACTATGGAAATAGCAGCTTTCAATCACCCACAAGGGTATCCACAGTTGGGGAGCTTCTGAGTGAGTCATGTTGTAGGATTGGAGGGAGGGAAATGATTGTGAAGGAAGAACTGTGGGATACACTCCATCTTCTCTACTGCACCCCACGTTTGGACCTGGGAGAATAACTGTGTATGTTTTCAGGTGAGTCCGTCCATCTGATCTGTCTGTTTAGGTCTGTATGTTTCATCCCCCACCCCCCCCCCCCAAGGTGCTTTGACAGGTGCTGCTAAAGCCACAGGCTTTGATTTTTCATCCTGGCTTTTTTTTTTAAAATCCAGTTACCAGCTATGTGGGTTGCATGAGCCCCTTCACGTCTCTGGACCCCAGGATGCCCCTTCCTCGTAGGGCTCTCTGAGGGCTCAGTGAGGTGAAGTCTACCATGCATGTGGCTTGGTCTGGGGACACTCCAGGTACACCAGCTTCCCTCCCTTCCTGACACCGGATGGCGTGGTTCTGGAGGATGTCAGCCTGAGCTCCAAGTTCACTTTGAACTCTGCAGATTCTCTTAGGACTAGGCTGGGTGTGGAGCCACTTCCGAGGGTGAAAGGAGGAGAGGAGCCACTGTCCATGGCACGCAGCTCTAGCTCGCCTGGATGTAGTCAGGAGGTGCTGAACAAGCGCTCCCCAGAGCATGTGTTTCTCCCTGCTGCCATGGTCGGCAGCCTGGGTCCGAACAGTCAGCCACACACAGGCAGGCTGGCCGTTGTGGAAACTTTTCTCATTCTCCCCCCCCACCCCCCCCAACCTGTTTGTGCCTTGTTTCCCTTACTCATTAGGGCTGGTTATGAGGGAGATGTGGAAAGTGACAGTGTGGGTCAGTGAGCACTGTCCATGGATGGAGGATTCTGGCAGAGGTAGGTAGAGCTGAGGCCTCAGGGGCACCAGAGTGTGCTCAGAGTCCATCTGAGCATCTGGCTGAAGCGCATGGTGTCCTGGGCCACTGGTATCGTACTCAAGTGCTGGTTTCCATCCAGGCTTTTGGGGCAGTCTGTTCCTTTGAACTGGATGTATACACAGTGCCTTGATAGGTTGTTGGGGTGTGCAGAGGGTGCAGCTGGAATCTTGGGCATCTTTGATTTACAACCTCTGCCCCCCAACCCCCAGTCACTTTTAGCCTAGCCAGAAAAAATGCCATGGAAGGGAACTCTGAGCCTGGATTGGGAGGAAACCTCTTAAAAATGCTGGGGGTAGGCCCCCATGCCATGGAAGGGAAGGCCAGATTGAGGGGCAATTCGGGAATTAATCAGGAGCCAAATAACTGTGGAGAGTCTCCATCCTGGTTCTCTCACTGCCAACCAACAAGGATGGTAGAGAGGTGAGGTGTGACCTCAAGTTCAGCACCCTCAGTTCCAGAGCACCCCCACCCCTGTGTGTGTGTGTGTGTGTGTGTGTGTGTGTGTGTGTGTGTGTGTGTGTGTGTGTGTGTGTGTGTGTCTGTCTGTCTGTCTGTCTGTCTGTGGCAAGGAGGGGCAAGGCATATGCTTATTCCTTTTAGTCCTCTGGAGAGGCACCTGGTGCAGAATTGGGCCCCCTAATGGTTGCTGACTAAGTACTTAATGGAGATGCAGCTGCCGATAAGCAGCCATTGAAAAGGGATGCAGGCCAGCTTGGCAACATCAAAGCAAGTTTTGTTTGTAGATTAGGGTAGGTTTCATTCTCTGGCTCTAGAGGCCTTTCTCCAAGTTACAGAGAAGATGGTTTTGAAAGGGAGGCTGGTTTCTGTCATTCAGGAGGCTGCCAGGGCTGCAAAGTCTTTGTTCCTCTGGGATGGCAAGGCCACTCACTGTCTTCATTTGAGTGTGGAAGTGGGGAGAGCTCCCAGCCGCCCCTTCCTCAGGGGTTTCCACTTGTTTTGGCTTTCAACCCTTAGCTAGGCAGGGATGCACTCCTGCAGTAACACCAGGGAGGCTGAGGCAGGAGGACAGGAAGTTCAGGATCAGCCTTCATAATATACGGAGATCCCCGTCTCCAAGTAATTGCTTTCCAGTTGTTCTTTATTGTAGGACATTTAAAATAATTTTAGAAGTGTAGTTATTGATAAAGGATGTGGCTGGCGAGATAGCTCGGTGGTTGAGAGTGTGTGCTGCTCTTACAGAAGTCCCAGGTTTGGTTCCCAGCTCCCATGTTGGCAACATCACAACTGTCTGTTACTCGGACTCCAGAGGGATCTGATGCCTCTGACCTATGCAGACACTCAGACACCTGCACTCATGTGAGCATGCAGGTGTGCAAACACAAACACATGACAAAAAATAGTAAAAATGAATACTTTAAAATTTAATAAATTAAAAATAGAAGAATCTGGAGAGAGTTTAGAACCATAACTGAATTAGGATGCAACAGTGTTTTCCCATGATTGTGCATGCCCTGACTTCATTCCTCACCTAATATTGGGCACCAGCTTGATGCCATTTCTCAGAATCTAGTTCTTGGTTAAAAATTGAGTCAAATGTAACCAAGTAATTCCAATGATTTGGGGATTATTGCACTAATTTGTAATATATTCAGAAGCATTAGGGATCAGATAATTTTAGAATTGGGTATATCTTTCTTATATATTTTTTTTCAGGACCTAAAGGGGGGTTGTCCCACACTTCTTGTGTCCTTTTAAACCTGGGGTGTGTAGGAGAGAAGGTATTGGCAGCAGGGCACATGGAAGTTGTTGACTGCCTTTACAGATCAATGAATTCCTTCCTGGCTTCCCTCCTGGCCCAGGAGGAAGCACAAATGGCGTCCTCCTTTTCAGTTCCTTACTGATTGCTGTACTTCAGGGTTTGATTGGCTCCTAACCGAAATCTTTAGTGTTTCAGAACATAAAGGTTCTTATGAAGCCAGGCAGGCCTTTTGTTAAGGTGGGACAGGCTGGGGACCACCCTGCCTTCCTTTCTCTGGTGGTAAGCTACTGAGGGAGCGGAGGCCATGCTTGCACATGGCAAGTAATCAGCTCATATCCATATTCCACGAGGGGATAGATGGAAGGCAGACACTGGCCTTGTCACCCACTGCTTTCATGGCAAGGCCTTCCTAGTCACGTACCCATTATGCCACCAGGATTTTACAGAAGCATCATAAGACTATCTGTCTTAAATAAACATGGTTCAGCTTCCAGGATACCTGAGTTAAGATAGTCTGCCACTCATCCAGGGATCCCCATTTCTTCTGCACACGTGTTTTCCAAGGACCTCAGAGTTACTCTAACCTCCTTTGAGGGTATTCCTGCTAGAGTCTAAGCCTTGAATAATTGAAAGCATTTGTCTGTGTATTCGGGTCTTCCATGCTAGGCCCTAATCTAGGAGCTCAGGAGGAGGTCATTTGGGTGACTCTGAAATTCTGGCAGAATAGTTCAAGAAGGAGGAAGCGTTTACCTTCTTCTGCAAGTGAGACTGCAGTGCAGAGGGAGAATGTGCACCCTGTGGCTATTGGCTTACCACATCTGTGCACATCTTCCCTGTCAGCAAAGGGTGATGAGCAGAGGTCATGATGACTCCAGAACAGCTGGCCACAGACCACAGCAGCATCAGAATGAGAAGTAGAGAAGGCAACTGGCAGTGACCCTTCCCCTGTGGTCCCCCCACCCCTATTTCCTTGATCAGCCTTCTGTGACTGCCTAGGCAGTATTACCACAGGTCTGCTGGAGTGGAATAATGCTTATTCCTGTGGCTGGTGAGCTGTTCCCCCAAATCTCTGTGAGGTTTATTCACACCACACGTAGAACAAGAAGCTCATACATGTTCACTAGTAGCTGGATCAGCACCTGGGGCAGACACTCCTCGGGCTCCCACTAACTAGGAAATGGGGTTATTTCAGGCCCTATGCTGTGAGGACTGAATCGTATACCCTACTGCACTGCTGGTATCAGTTCAGAATCAGTGTATGTCAGGTATGGTGGCACATACCTGTAATCTTGGCTAGGGATATGGAGGCAGTAGCATTGTGAGTCTGTGGCCAGCTTAGGCTGCACACTGAGACCTTATCCCAGAAAACCCAACAAACAAAAGCCAGTGAAAGCAGAGTTTATAGTAAACTGTTAGGAATAAAGGAAGTTCAGAGGAGAGATACCTGGGAATCCCTCCTCGGACCTAGAAATGATCAGGTCTTACTTCAGAGGAAGGTGTGGATAGGTACGCAGTGGTTGACATAAGGGGAATAAATTATCAGTGTTTGGGATTTCTCTGTTCTTGTTTATGGAAACTGGCATGGACTTAATAAGCAACTTGTTGATCTCTTGTGCCCCTTATCAATCTTTCTGGCAGATGCAAACATCTTCCATCCTTTGTGAATGCTATGTTCACCCATCTGTCATGTATATAATGTGTTCTCTGCCTTTGAGTTCCAACCTCTTCAAAACTGCCAGCTTCATTGCCTGAGTACCATCCAGCAGTGAGATCCCAGTGCCCCCCAGATGAATTATGAAAAGCTTTTCATAGTAATATAATTGATCCACTGTTGGCCACACTTATAAAAAAAATCAATGTATTGTGTTAATATTTCATGAATGCCCACGTTGCCAGCTTCTTGCAACGGGACTAAACTATCAAGAATGAGGATTGTTTCCCAAGAGCAGAGCACACGGACAGAGTGCCAGGAAAAGAGACTTTGGGGTTGACTTTCAAGTTGGAAGTGCAGTTGGGCCATTGAGAAACAATCCTCTGACTCATGTCAGATTGTTATAATTATTTAATGCCCACAATGCAGCCTTGTCCCCACGGATTTATACTGGAGAGGTTTCTTACCCACACATTGTGGTTATTAGCTGTAAAGAAAGCGGCGTTTGTTTATAACGACACAGGGTATATCAGTGTGGCAAAGAAAACACTGCAGATTCTGTCCTAGGAAGAAGGCAGGAATTTGGCAGGCTACCTATAGGAAATTAGAAGACATGCTCCCATTACTTCTCACATGTGTGGGTGGTACCATCCAATAATCATTAAGCACCTTGATTTTTAACCTTCACCACACACTGCTGTTATGGTGAAAGTGCATAATCCACTTTTCATCCACAGAGTATGCAGTGCACAGCTGCAGTGTTTAGTGTGTCATTTATCCCGTAGAAACCCTGTTTTCCGAGTCGTCCTGTTTCCCTTAAATTTGTGGTCACTGGCATTGCCTATGGGAAGATGGAGCAGTGGGTACAGTGTTTGCTGCACAAGCAATGATGGGCTGATTTCTGGTCCCTAGAACTCATGAAATGCCATTGTGACTGTGTGTACCTGAACCCCAGCAAGGGCGTGAGGAAACAGGCAGATCCCTGGGGACTCAATGACCAGGTAGTCTAGCTCAAAGAGTGAGGTTCAGTGAGACCCTGTCTCACAAAATGAGGTGGAGAAGCCATCGATGAAGCAGGCTATCCCCATCCAGCCTCTGCCATCTCCTTGTGGCTGCACAGGCAAGTGTATACAAACTCACACACATCGATGGGGTCTGAGTAGGTCTGACATTCCACATCTCATTGTTTCCAGAGACAAAAAGTTGAAGGAAGGAAGACTTTAGGTGTCCCTGGAAATAAATATGGCAGCCTTGGTGGTGAGTGGTGTCACCTAGAATCATGATTCTTGGGTGATGTAAACCCTTTGCGTTAGAGAGGTCTGGTAAGGTCCGGCTCTGCAGAGTTGCCCTTCTGTGTGGGCACCCTTCCCTGTCTCCTCCACCATTGTCTGAGCTGTCAAAGGAGATTCAGTGGGTTTCTCAAGCTCAGAGGGCAGGGAGAAGACGTGGAGCCAAGAGCAGTGAGAAATAACCCTGGGGCACTCGGACACTGGGGTGCACATTTGGAATTGCACCGGAAATACTTGGAGCCTTTATCAGCTCAGTGGTGAAATGCGAAAACTCTGGTGACTCAGCTGAAGACTGACTTGGGACCAGTGTGAAGCAACTGAGCCCTCTCAGGTTTTGCAAGAGCACAAGTAGGAAACAGACACACAGGCTGTGGACTCCAGGAATGGTTCAGGCTTTTGTTGTTTCTTTTTTGGGTCACAGGAAGTTGGGGAACTCTGGAGGCCTCTGGGCACCATTGAGGTTATCTAGAGAATAGAGAACCTGAAAGCCAGGCTTGCATTTCCTGGGGACAGGATGGCTGAATGGTGGTGGTGTTGATACTTAGGGGACTTAACAGTTTTTTTTAAAAATTAGTTACATGTGTGAATGCTTCTCTTCTCTTCCTTTCCCTCCCCTCCGTTCTCCTCCCCTCCCTTCCCCTGCCTTTGTTACCCTCTTCCTGCTCTCTTCCCCTCCTTTGCTGGGCATCACACGGTAGACTAGTGCTTGTGTTACAGGGCCACATCCCCAGCCCTCGGAGCCTTCGTTTAAACATTACACTGTTTCTCTCCCCTGTATATGTATGCTACAGGAGAATGCAGATCTGCAAGAGTTGCCTTACTTTGTAATCCATGGGGCCAGTTTTAGGCCATTGGATTTAGTGAGTCAGGACTGCTTCACAGACAAGGAAACGGCTTGCTTGCTGGGTTTTGAGCTCTAACACATACTTCTTGCTTTTTCTTGAGGACAGCAACAGCTTCTCACCCTATTACTAGAGGTAAAAGAACCTAGTCACTGGGAGCTCAGCCAATTTAGGCAGAGAAGGGTGCAAAATGGCTGAGGGCTCAAAATGGCTGAAGGGTCATGGTGACAGGTCATGAAGGCTGTTTTAGGCCACCTGAATAAAATCCTTCATCAGTCTTGGGACAAAGATCTTAAGAGGAAAAGTATGATGGCAGATATGGCGTGGTTCAGCTTGCATGCCATATGCTCTGGGCGCTTGCCTTACAATAATTTCCTTCAGTCCTTCAGACCCTGCTGCTGTGAGGGAGGGAGAGTGGACTCTTCACGGCACCCTCATGGCTGTGTGTCACCCCCACCCTGTTCACCCACAGACCCATCTACAGCTCTGGTCTGTTAGCACTTTGTCTGTGAGAAGAAAGACACAGTTGTCTGTCCCTCCCTCGCATCCCACTCCTAAAGCGTCTCCTCCTCACCCAAACCATGATCTCAGAGGGTTCCGAGTCAGACATGTCACGGAGCCTGTTTAGCAGCAGTTGTCTGAGATCTGAGGGTGAGATCGCAACACCCTACAAGAGGGCTTTGGAGCAGGGAACTGATTGAGAGGGAAGTGCCATTGAGGAAAGAATCAGAACAGAGCAGTGTCTGTTCAGGGTCATGAATGCTGTTCGGGGGGTTCAGGGCAGCCCAGACTGTGAAGCCCCTTGGTTTGTTTGGGCAGTGGGCATGTGAGTGCAGTCTCCCCCAAATTAGCTCTGTTTGTTACCATGTTATCATCATGCTTTGTTGTGCTGTGGACGGTCATCTATGAACTTACCAATACAAGCATTTCCAAGGTGACAAGAATTCCACTGCAGATAGCAGGGGCTCAGGAAGTATAGTTTATAGTGTACAGAATCCGCCTACCTCCCTTTCAGATGTCGGCTGTTGGCAGAGGACGGGCTGAGGAGGGGGTGTGCAGCCCTTGTTGTGCCCTGTTCCTTCCTACCTGCCTTGTTTTGTCCCTGACCTGGCATTGAGGAAACAGTTATACAGCTGGTCGTCTGTGTACTGGGTTCTTCAAACACCCACAGACTTATTCGGGAAAAAGAGGTTGTAACAGTTTATAGCTCATATTTATACCATGCTAGACATTGTGGGCGATCTAGAGGATATTTAAACTGCACAGATATTTGCAGATTGCATGACACCATTCTGCAGAAGAAACATTAGCATTAAGATTTTGGTACGCAGGGTCCTCTTGGAATCAGTCCTCCATAGATACCGAGGGATGCCTAAACACAGATTTCAATAGCATAGTTCACACCATTTTTATAACTCTTATTTTACATAAATCGACTTATTTTAATTCTCTCAGTTATCTAAGTGGGTAGATACTGCCATCTTCCTCTTTAATAGGCTGAGTGAATTACGGGGCATGCAAGTTAAATCCCAGAGCTAGCAAATAGAAAGGCTAGGATATGAACCCCTCCCTAATTAGCCCCAAATATGTAGGGTGTAATATCCCCCACCTGATGGATTCACACTCACTTGACAACCTACAAAATGTGAAGTCACCTCAAGAGGAAAACTTTTTTTTCTTTATAGTGTATACTCAGATTGCCCATCCCATGCTTTTTACTTTTTGCTTTTCATTTTGCTGTGTGTATGGTGTGTGTATTTACATAGGCTTATACATGGGGAGGCCAGAGGCAAGACAGAAATGGGCCATCCTTTATTTCTCTGTCTTATTGCCTTAAGACAGGATCTCTCACCAGACTGGAAGCTTGTCTTTTTGGCTAGGCTGACTGACTAGTGAGTCTTCAGAATCACTTGTTTCTAGTCCCCTATGCTGTGGTAACAGCCATGCCCAGCTTTTTACATGGGCATTAGACACTCAAACTCAGGTCCCCATGTGGTAGGGCAAGTGCTCACTGAGTCATCTACCCAGCCTCATGTGTGGAGTCTTAACAAGGATGAACACAGAAGGGAGTAGCTGCAGAGCCATGATGCCTTTTCCAGGGACCATGCCTTGTGTCCTCAGATCCTGGCAGCTACAGGGCACCTAACGCAGGGGCCTAGAAGTTTCTCTCCCCTGCTATGCACCTTGGGGAACAGGGTGTCATGGGGCAACTTGAGTTTCAGGAGTGCCCTGGTTCTGATATCAGTGTGGCTGCACAGACAAGATTAGCATCCATATTAGCAACACCCCACCCGGAGAACCCTGCAATTATCTCATGATTTTATCTAATGACTGCTCTTTTCAAAGCTTATTGGGGTAATCTTCCGAGCATGCCTGATTACATGTTGTACAGACAAGTGAACTGAAAAAGCACTTCAGAGCTTAGCCTGAGTTTAATTTGTAGTTTTCCCATTTCAAGACAACATTTTTAGTAGGTAATTGTCCAGTAATTTTTTAAGAATATATGTCAGTTTTCTCTTACTTTGAAGTTCCCGCTCCCTTAGCGCATTTCAGCTGTGGTAGTGACTGAGAAGAGAGAGATGCTGTGTGGGTTGTCCCTTTTTTCACCAATCGTGTCTCTGAGCTCTCTAGGACTTTTTTAATATTTTGATTAACATATTTTTACGTGTATCAATATTTTGCCTAGAAGCGTGTATGTACCACATTCTTGTCTGCTAGAGTCCCTGGAATTGGAGTTATGTACTGTTTTGAGTCACCATATGGATATTGGGAGTTGAACTCAGGTCCTATGGAAGAGCAGCCAGTGCTCTTAATCTCTGAGCCATCTCTTCAGCCCCTCTTTAGGAGCTATTTATTGCCAAGTAAAACCTTCTAGCACTTGGTTGTGGTAGTGGTAGGGGTGGGAGGCAGAGTAAATTGCCATCATGTCATCTGGGGCAGGTTACCTGGTCTCTTGAGCCTGAAGGATGTTTCCATCTCATAGACCCGGCCTACTTTGAAAGGCTATGTGAGACTACTGTGGAAGCCACTTGGAAGCAATCTGTAAGGCAGGCCAGAGACATACGCTTCCCTGCCAGCTGTCCTGCTGGGGCTACCGGGGATCTCTTGGGTGACCTGCTTGGTCATAGTACCTTCCCATCCAAAGGGCTTTCTGTAGTGGGGACCTTCTTGAGCAAAAGGATGGGATAGTAGGCACTCATGGTCTAACTCTAAATCAGTGGTTCTCAACCTGTGGGTTGCAACCCCTTTGGGGGTTGCATATTGGATATCCTGCATGTCAGATATTTACATTATGATTCATAACAGTAGCAAAATTACAGTTATGAAGTAGCAATGAAATAATTTTATGGTTGGGGGTTCAGCACAACATGAGGAACTTTATTAAAGGGTTGAAGCGTTAGGAAGGTTCAAACACCACTGCCTAAACCGTTCCAGGCTGGCTCTAACATTTCATGGTAAAAGCTATCTGAGAAGAAAGATGAGACATTGCCTGTGCCCCTGGGACTTTGGTGATGCAGTAATAGTCACTGGGAAATACACTGCCTATAGAAAATGGTGAACCTATTAATGGAGGGGCAGGTGGCTCTCAGGTATTTCCTTCAGAAGCTGGGGACCTTCCTACTACTTCCAATGAGCACACATTCGGGTTCAGGGCAGGGGTGTGCGATCAGAACTCCTCATTTCTCCAGGGTCCTTTAAAGTGGGAACTTCATAAACAGGGGAAGGAAGACAGAGTTCTGCCCCTATTTCCACTTCTTTGGTTCTTTAACTCGCCTGCTAAATGTTAAGTCCCCCAAGGGACTCTGAGATTTCTGTTTATTTTCTCTGAAATCTGTTGTTTGTTCATCCACTTGTCTGTCTGTCTTTCTGTCTTTCTTCTTTCTTTCTTTCTTTTTTTTTTTTTTTTTTTTGGGTTTTTCGAGACACGGTTTCTCTGTGTAGCTTTGCACCTTTTCCTGGAACTCACTTGGTAGCCCAGGCTGGCCTTGAACTCACAGAGATCCTCCTGGCTCTGTCTCCTGAGTGCTGGGATTAAAGGTGTGCGCCGCCGCCGCCGCTGCCACCACCACCACCACCACCACCACCACCTGGCCCACTGGCCTTTCTGTCTCAGATTTATTGCACTGTGCAGTAGGATGTATTCACGGGGACAAATTGGCACTCTGTGGGTTCTGGTTTCTAAGTGTGGTGGGTATCCAGCTGTAGCGAGCAGCTTGTCCAGTTGTGTACCAGTAGTTGTTCTGCACAGGTACTGTGTACAGGATAGACTGAGTGTGTCAGAGCCAGGAGTTAAGCCCAGCAGTCACATTCTCAACATGCCCCTTGCTGGGCCACCCAGACCTTTGCCTTTTTGAGAAAACAAAGTCTTTGGAACCAGTGTGTTCTTTCAAGCAATGTTGGATGCCTGATTATTTTCATCCTAGAATCCAGTTTTCAAAACCTGTCCAGCTGATTTGGTAAGATAGAGTTGTGCAAGGTGCTAAGTGAGTTCTCCTGCTCGAGGTCCCTTGTCTTCCAGACCCCTGAGGACGCACTCCCGGATGGCTCACAGGGTAGTGGGAAGAGGTTTTCTCAGCAGCCATAGTCCTGGACACCCAGGTGAGCGGCAGTAGAGACTGTGGCTGGGGCCCACTCCTGTTTTCATGGGGTTAGCCTAGCTTGGACCTTGTTGGAGCACCTGTAGGAGGCAGGCCTCTTCTGAGGCTGCGCTGGCCCACAGCTGCCCTGGCCTGCCTCACTTAGGTTGCCTATCTTTGCTTGCAGTGATCCTTGCTTGAGATGTGCTGGTTTTGCATGTACTTAGTTGTTAGTGACTTGATGCTTTTTTGCAGTCTGTTGGCTCCTTTTGGTTCTCCTTAAAGTTAAAACATGCTTTGATTTTTTTTTTTTTTGTTGTTGTTGTTGTTAAGTTTGCAAGTATATGGGGTGTTCATGGGTTATTAGTATAAGAAAATAGTTATCCAGCTCTGTAGAGAATCACTTGGTAGCTGACCTCATGCAAATGATGATTGTGGCTTCCTCCTAAGACATCCTGGAGGCATGGTGTCCATTCCTCTCTTGCTCCTTTTGTTCAGAAGTTTGACACTGCAGACTCGGAATGACAGTTATCCAGATTATAAAGAAGTAGAACTGTCTTTGTCTTGGTAGGTTGGTCTGGTATCTCTCTCTCTCTCTCTCTCTCTCTCTCTCTCTCTCTCTCTCTCTCACACACACACACACACACACACACACACACACACACACACACACACACGGGGTGAGGTGGTGGGGAGAGAGAGATCAGCAATTTTACAGCATATAAGATCAATATGCAAGAATCAGCAATATTTCTAGAACAGCAGCGAACACTCTGCAAACAGCTCTAGGGCTGGTGAGATGCTCAATGGATGCAGGTGCTTGCGGCCATGTCTCATGTCCTGAGTTTGATTCCTGGGATCCATGATGTGAAGAACAAACTTCATTCACCTCAAGTTATCCTCTGACCCCGACAAGCACTAGGTGGCACATGCACACATGCAAAACACACACACACACACACACACACACACACACACACACACACACACTAAATAAATAAAATAAAACAAACAAAAACAAAATAGCCAGTTCTGCTTAAGAATAAAATTGTTTGTTTGAGACAGGGTTGGTTTCTCTGTGTAGCCTTGCTGTCTTGGAACTCACTCTATGGGTCAGGTTGCCTTTGAATTCAGAGATCTGACTGCTTCTGCTTCCTGAGTGCTGGAATTAAAGGCCAAGAATAAGATTCTAATGAATAAACTTAATGGAATAAGTTTGTGGCTTCAACAGTGAAAGCTGTCCAGCTTTACTGAGGAGAAAAGATGTAAACAGCTATATCGTCTTCATGGATTGCAAAATTTAACAGTGTTGATTCTCCCCAAATAGACTTAGGTTCAGTATGAGCTTTGAAAATGTTCAAGCATGTTGTTTCCTTAGTGTGAAGTTGACAGCCATTTCCTGAATCCATACAGTAAAGCAGGGGGACCCAAGAATGCGAACATCCTTCTGAAAAGAAAGAAAAACATACTGGTTTCAAACCTTACCACACAGGGCTAGAGAGATGGCTCAGAGGTTAAGAGCACTGGCTGTACTTCCAGGGGATCCAGGTTCAAATTCCAACACCTACATGGCAGCTCACAACTGTCTGTAACTCCTGTTCCAGGGCATCCGACACTCTCACCCAGACATACATACATGCAGGCAAACATCAATACACATAAAATAAAAATAAATTTAAAAAAATTTATTAAAAAAAGCAACAGCATGCAGCTACAGTGATGGACCATGTTATTGTTTTAAGCTTACTTAGAAAATTGAATAAAATTGAGAGTGTGGAAATAAACCACTATTCATATTGGTTTTCCTACAAAGGAGCCAATGTAATGCAGAAGTAATAGAGTTTAATACTGTAGTCTTCCACACACACTGCTAGGAGATTGGATCACCACACATACACACATAACGATAATTTTAGAGCCGTATCTCACATTCTATGTACAGAATGTAGTTAAAAATGGGTTGTAGGTCTGTCTACCTGACAAGCAGAATCTCCCAGAAAAACATTGTACAAAATCTGCATGACCTTGAAGTAGACAGAGTGTTTAGATAGAAAGCTGGACTTGGAACAGTCCCTTTTCCTTTCTGGGATATTTGCTATGTTTATTTTGTGTGTGTAAATGCATGCATGTGTGTGTGGGCGGGGGCTACTCATGCCACAGTGAGTGTGTGAAAGTCAGAGGAGAGCTTGACGATTCTTCTTCCACCATGTTGTCTGCGACATTGAACCCAGGTGTTTAGGCAGTAGGCAGCTTTACATGATCACCCCCCCCCCCCCCCACCCCACAACACACACACACACACACACACACACACACACACACACACACCCGAGGATTTATTTATTCACTCTGCTCTCACTCAATAATTGAAGCCATCAGCCATTCTAGGTTTCTGCCATACTTTCTTCTAAGTCACCAAGCCTTCCTGGAGAAGAACTTGCATCAGTGTGTGGAAGTTGTATGTTGGGTTACTTTTTTTTCCTGTTACCTGTAGTTCTTTGGCAAAGAAGATGACCTGAGTGATTTTTCAAGCCATGATTGATAAAGTGTAAATTGGAAACAGCCCAAACCAATAATCAGTCATGATGGGATAAAAGTTAGCATGGATTCAGAGCATGCTGTATGTGCTTAGCTGTACAAGCCTCAAGTCCATCTCTTGATGTCATGTAAGAGAGATAAGAAATTATTTTTCCTGTAGGGCTGCTTTGAAAGAAATTTTGTTCAGAGGGTTAGCATTGAGCCTGACAGTTAAAAACCCATTATTCATATTGCTGAGCAGTTGGTTTTCAGGTTTAGGATGCTTGGGCTCAGACTCTAGAGGTTCCTGACTTAGGTTCCAACTCATAAGTGTTGCCTGCCATGTTCTTTTAAAAAAATACAGTTCAGTGGAAAGTCAGAGCAAATTCTCCTGTTGCTGCAGACATGATTTCCTTTGGGTTGTAGCTCTCCCCATGGCTTGAATTTATAGAGTAACTAAAGCCCGAGAGGGACTTCTTCTCTAGTCCCTGTCTCGGAGAATCCCCTTGGTGAGATTGGGAGGTGCCACTCTGTTATTGTTTTCAGGGCTGTGAGCCTTCTGGATAGAACCCAGTGGAGTTTCATGAGTGCAGAAGAATTACGTGACTTGAATAAGAGCATTTAGACTCATTATCTCCAGTGACATATGCCTGATCTGGCTTTATCTCTCCACCTGCATAGTCTGGCTCCAGCTAGTGTGTGTTCTGGGTAGGGAACTGCACTTTCTAATTGTCTCTGCATTTCTTGCATTGCAAGGAGACTGTGCCTGTCATTTTCTGAGCTGTGTCTTAGATGAAGTAAGTAAGAGAATCACATCTGTCAAATCTAGGGCAGAGGCTTTCCATCTCTTCTTTGTGCTCTCAACACTGCGGGAGCATGATGGGTGTCATGGAAAAGGAAAACTCATGTGAATGAGTTGCTTGCTGACCCTGATCTTAGGGAAGGAGGAGATTTGAACTTGTGCCTATAAACTCTGTGTCCTGAGGTACCCACTGTTGTGCCTTGCAGCTTCTCCTGGAGGCAAAAGGAACCCCCATTCCATGAATTTTCTCTTGGTGGCATTCTCTGCATCCCAAGTTCCTGTTTTCATACTGGAAGGGTGAAGATAACCCACTTCCGTGTTTAGTGAGAGATGAGAAAGATCCTAGGACCTTTTCTCTGAGCTCTGGACAAACTTCCACAGACGTGATGTTTTGTTGTATGCCTCTGTGTTAGGATGGCTCGGATGGGTGCCTTGGTCCCTTCCCCGCCTCTTTTGGCACAGGTTGTTATATCCCTAGCCAATGAAACAATAAATGAGAGAAAATGACCCTTCCCGGTCATGGAAAGTAGCAGCTGGTGAAACTTGAAGAGAAGTATGTGTTCCAGAAAGAGAGGTGGCCGCAGTGGAGTGTGTTTGGCTGAAAAATATGTTTGCCTCCTCCATTGTTATCAATAAAAGGTCCTTAAAAATCCAGCCTTGGCTCTGTGTATGTGTCCCCTGCCTGTGTGCCTGTGTGCCTGTGTGGCAACCTGAGGTACATGTTGAGTGTCTTCCTCAATGGCTCTCTTACCTTATTTTCTGAGACAGGGTCTCTCATGGGGCCTAAAGCCCAGCATTTCAGTCAGGCAGGCTTGGCCAGTCAGCTTTAGGTACCCTGCCTCCCTTCAGCGCTGGGATCTCACTCCCCCCAACATGGGTAAGTTCCATGGATCTGAACTAGGGTCTTCCTGCCTGAACCATCCCCCCAAGCCTCCAGTTTGACTCTTGAGGACCAAAGGTGCCGCTGTGCCAGGGCCACGGGATGGAGACCTCTTCCTGGCAGACACTTGATTCACAGGGGCGCTAATTATTCCTTCTTCCTCCAGCGGCTTCTCAAACAATCACTCTGCTTGTTTGGTGCACAGTGTGGTGTTGGACAGTTGGGCCTTTTTGTTTAACTGTATGTTCATATTGTTCTTTATGTACTTAGTTTATAGCTTATGCAGCAGACATTCTGGTCAATTAGCTTCTTGTCCGGCAAACTGGGCACTGCTGGGCTCCTTTCTTCTTATGTTGTGTGGGTTGGTTTCAAGTTACAGGGTTTTTATTGGCTCCTCCTTGCTGAACCCTGGTTTCCAAAGCCTGGTGTTTATGAGCTGAATTTCTTAAAGGTACAGCTTTCATTTTTTTATGAGTTACAATACCCAGTGCATTAGAAAACAAAATAACAAAAATTGGGATGTATGTGAAAGTGTTTGGGGTGTGTGTGTATGTATGTGTATGTTAAAAGAAACATCATGTACAAACCAAAAATTTAAATGAAGGATAGGAAGTTGGCTCAGTATATACACCTACTCCCATCCCCAGACTTTAAAGACGAGTCACACTGTGTAGCCCTGGCTGTCCTGGAGCTCCCATTTGTAGACGAGGCTGGCCTCCAACTTCACAGAGTGGAGAGCAGTTGAGGAAGACGTATGGCATAACTTTGGGTCTCTGTACACAGGCACCCATAACATGCAAGAGCGCGCGCGCGCGCACACACACACACACACACACACACACACACACACACACACACACACTCCTAAGACTCGAAGCGAATGGTTTCCACCTCATTTTTACTTCATTGGTATCAGCCTGGGCGGCCTCTTTCTTCGATTGCCTCCATCTTGGGTTTGTTTTCTCCTGTCCACTCCCACTCTTCTCTTTGGTAGCGTTTCTGCCTTTCCTCTGCATTGTGAATTTTTGGAACCTGCGTCAAACAAACCCTTTTGGGGACAGGTTGGAGTAGAAGTAAGTAAACTGCTTCAATTCTGTCTTGTCTATCCAGACGCCAGTTCTACAGACCGTACCATCTGGGATATAGACAGCATCATTGTAAAAGTTGTATTGCTGTTTAAATATTGGAAAGAAAAATTTCCATGTCCCTTCTTTTCAGGTTTGTTTTGTTTTTAGACATAGTCTGGTGTAGCTCATGTAGCTGATCCTGGCCTTGAACTCATGCTCCTCCCACTTCCACCTGAGATTGCAGGTGTGCGCCTTCATGTCCAGCTCCCTGGGCCCCCGTAATGCCCTCACTTTGTTAATGCTGGTGGGTGTTGTGATGCAGGCACGTCTGGAGGATCTTGTCAGAGGCGCTCCTCCCACACGGAGGCATAGCAGGCAGGGTTTTACCTTGGTCCATTTGACCCAGACTGCCCTAAGATCCTAAATAGTAGTCCTGGCTCTGCCCTTGACTTTCCATAGTTTCTCCTGTTACCTAGCCCAGAAAATCTATGAGAATGTTGGGGTTACTAACCACCATCTCCTTCCTGTGCCCTTGTAAGTACCCCTTACGTTTCACTCAGTGAGTGAGACTCTTCAGCCAGCTGACTGGGCCCTGTCCTGGCCCAAGAAGGTGTATTGGGGTGACGATGCAGAGTCTTTTTGAGTCAGTGCCAACTGTGATTGAAGCATGAGGTACTGCACATCTCAGTGCCTTTGTACTGAGAACTTACTCTTGCTGACTTTGAACACCAATTAGTAATGCTCCTACTGTTGTCCTTTAGGCTGTTTGTTTATCCTTGTGTTCGCTGAGCTCTAGTGTTGCATGGGAAATGAGTAAGCATGAACAGTAGGTATGAGTCTGCAGCCCCTACCACCTCTCGCTAAACAGGATTAGTTAACCTGGGAACACAAGGTGCACAACACCACAGTTACCCAAGTCAGCCTATACCAGTACCGCCCTACCCTGGAGTTTGTTCTTGTTCTTACATAATTCTTGAGTATGAGCAGACTTCAGAGGCCGTTTTCCGTTCTTTCTCCATACCACTCAGTGTGACATTCAAAGGCCTTTGATAGGGTGGGCTGGATGGGGGAGAAGTTTGCTAAGCTGAGACTTGGGATAGAGGCCCTGAAGGGGGTTAGGCCTAGGAATATAGAGCCCAGGGAGCCACTGGAGAAAAGACCTGGAGGATGTGCAAAAGCCCTTCCCCTGTGCTGGCAGGGGAAGACCTAGGTATCTTTGAGGGGACTCTGCTCACTCTCTGCATTTCTCGACGTACTATTTCATTAACATCCCCAGTGGGTTCTACTAATTGTTTGGTTTTTCGAGACAGGGTTTCTCTGTGTAGCTTTGCGCCTTTCCTGGAACTCACTTGGTAGCCCAGGCTGGCCTCGAACTCACAGAGATCCGCCTGGCTCTGCCTCCCAAGTGCTGGGACTAAAGGTGTGCGCCGCCACCACCCGGCTGTTATTTCTTTTTTCTAGTATCACTGTTTTAATTTCTGAATCCATGGACAAGTTGGCCCTGATGAAATTTTTATTTCTTAATTTATGTTGTATTTGTCTTTGCAGGAAGTAAGGTAGCTTTTTCCTGGTTAGCTTGGCTGCTGATATCACAGCTCCTAAGTCCTTGGTCCTGGAAGGACTCAAACCTGGGCTTGGTCTCCCCTCATCCTCAGAGATCAGGGAGTGATGCTCCAGATCCCAGGGCCTTGGCCCAGGGGATAGACTGTCTCTCACCTCTAACTGAGCCCTTTGTTCTTCGGTACTTGCTGCTTGTGTGGTTTAATAAAAACAACCTGGAACATGTTCTTAAAATGAAACACGTGAATGAATGTCTATGTGTGCACACAGAGACGCTGTGGCCACTTCAAAAGAGAAACTCACATAGTAGGTGTGGGCAGAGTGTGTGCAGCATGCCTCTCCACACACTCACTGGGTTCGCTCTTCTGTTCTGTTCGGTTGTATGAACTCAAGCTTTGTCAGGTCCCTATGTCCCTTTGCTAGTTGCAGTGCTATGACAGAAAACTGATGGCTTCCCTTCTCCCTCATGTGGGTCTTCTTTGACTTAATTCCCTCCCTCCCTCCCTCCCTCCCTCCCTCCCTCCCTCCCTCCCTCCCTCCGTGTGTGTGTGTGTGTGTGTGTGTGTGTGTGTGTGTGTGTGTGTGTGTGGTGTCTCCCAGGCCTGCCTTGAGCTTGCAGTGTAGCTGAGGATGATTTCTTTGAACTCTTGATCCTTAAGGCTCCACCTGCTGAGTGCTGATACTACAGCCGTGTACCCCTGTACCCAGATTGTAGTGCAGTGCTGGGAATTGAATCCAGGGCTTTTGTGCTTTCTTTGGCTCTCAGTTTACCTCTCTGACTCACCCTTCCCAGTCCTGTCTGCAGCTCACCCAGTTCATCTCTACAGCTCACCCAACTCATCTTCTGTGAGGGTTCCCATGGAAAGCCTCCATTCCTTGCCCCTTCCCAGCTAAAGCTTTCTCCTTCCCGAATTCCCCCAGTGCCTGCCTCTGATCTCACATCTTCCCTGTTTACTGTTAATGGGCACCTCTTCCCCTCTTACCCCTAGAGGGTAGATGCTCTGCCTCATTATCCTCCTGTCTCTGAGAGCTTGCTCCAATATAGTTAAGAAATCCTTGTTTGGATTAGTTTTTTATAGATTTGTAGAGGGCCATCCCCTATAGGAACATTATGATAGTCTCTGTTTTGCCTATTAATACATATGCTGGCCTTGCATTTCATTTATTTTGTAATGTATAATTAAGTAGACTGTAGACCTTGGCACCTTTAAATTGATATGCAAAGCAGGAACTTTCCTGTCCTCAACAGGTGTGAGAGGATCTGCAGCATAGTGGGAAGTGACTGGAAGATCTAGACTGATGTCATTTCTCTTAACTGCCCTTCCCATGGAGCACACTGGCCTTTCCTCTCTAGCCATCCCAGTGTTATTAGGTTTTAATTTTTTATTTGTTTATTCCAAGTTTTCTTTAAATGTTCTGGACCATAATACCTTTGTGTCCTTTAAAGGACTGTCTGTCCCTAAATTCAAAGCAAGCAAGCAAACAAACACGAGACAAGACCTTGTCAAAGATGCTTCAGTTAAGATGTTCAGGGTACTGGTCCTTGCCTGGGCAAACCTGATTACTCTCTCTCATTTCTTCCCTCCCTCCCTCTCTCCTCTTCTTCTTCCTCCACCCCTCAATGTAATTTAAGAATTTTAAGAGAAAAAGATGTTCTCAAGGGTTATAGAAGACTGGGGAGGAAAGTGTCTGGTGAATCAAGGCTCGACCGAGTCTACTGACAGAAAACCCAGCCGTGTTCCTAGAGCTCTGCTTAATCTCCACATTGTTGGTGAGACTGCTTCTCCCCTCTTGCTAGCCAGGCTGACATTTCCTTCTGCGTTTTGTACTAATCATTAATAACTATACTGTTGTCACAGCTCAAAACTTTCCCATTGACACTTCAATCATTTTGTAAAGATCTCAAATGTTCAACCTTTAGAAAGCTAACCTTTAGTACTCTATTAAAATGTAAGAACCGCTTGATTCCCAGCAAATGCTCCAGCTACTGGATCATGAAAGCGTTAGTTTGTGCCAAGGGCATGAGGCAGTACACTTGTTCCCTTTTAACAAATAAGAAGAAGTTTGACTTTTCATTTACACATCCTGCCAATTGCTAACAAGTTTCCATCTCGTTCAAACACCAGATTGATCCTAAGAAATTGAAAATATTGATTTAACCCTCCGTCTGATTCCTGCTGCAGACACCTGCTAGCGCAGCCTTAGCACATCCCAATTGCTTGGCCGTAATTCCTCAGGGGACCACTAATAACTACCACATCTGTCTTTTCATCTTTCGAAATTATGCTAGCAGTTGTCCAAGTCAATTGTGATTCATTTGATAGTGCTCTCCTCCAAGACATACTGCAACCAAATAGACTTGCTCACCAGTAATATATCTGATGACATAGTTAGCTCTTGTTAATTGACAGAATGATTCAGGCTTTTATGGATGGCATTAATTGGTCCCTCGTGTCCATGCAATAATTGACCAGACAGAAGCAGCAGCATTAGCTCTCATCTAGTCAGGCGAGTTTAGAGATGAGGTTACTGTAGTAAGGATGACAAAATGTCTGTGTTCTTAATCAAGACTTTATCAATGAGTTGGAGGAAAAAAAAAGATTCAAGGGGGGAATTCACATCATCTTAATTCTGAACATTGTGTTCCAGCCTACAGAGATGCTCCAGAGTGCAGCTTGCCCTTCTCCTTAGTCCTCAGGTGTACTGGGATCTAATTTAGGCTGCACTGGATGCCCCTGAACCTGAATCAAGGTGCCATAAAGGAGAACCTTAGGTAGCTGTTTATGGAACTTGTCCTTAGGAACCCAACACCCAGGGCATACAAAATCTGAACACATGGAATTCATCTTCAAGCCTCGTAAAGAGGTCCAGGATATTCCCTTAGTGTTCTGAAGCTTAGTTGTCTCCTGTCACCATGTTCCTGGGGAAACTCCACCCCCAAACCCTCGACAAGATACAGCTCCTCCCCTCCCTCCCCAATGTATAAAATGGTTTTACAATGAGGCTGGAGAGATGGCTCAGTGGTGAAGGGTGCTTGGTTTCTGGATCCCATGTCTGGAGGCTCACAGCCACCAGCAACTCCAGCTCTAGGGGAATTTGACATTCTGGCGCCCTCTTCTGTCATTGGCAGTCACTCACACACACCTGCACATACACACATGCAAATATTAAAAAAATGAACAAAAACCAAAAGCTGTATGTAAGTAAGTAAGTCCTGCTGTTTATCCCCCCACACACCCACCTGTTTAGTCATACATACTGGATAGTCCCAAGTGATGATTTTAATTTATATTGTTTTTTGACTTGGTGTGCTTTTTGTCATAATAGCCATTCTTTATTTTTCAAAAGCCCCCACGGTGCCTCCACTGCCTTTTCTAGACGGAATTAGCAGGCTCTTTTTTGTGTTTGTAGGTTGGTGACTTGTTCATAGAACAGACCTGGAGCTTGCCTTGGGCCAGCCAGGGCTCTGTTTGATGCCTTGACACATGTAATTATGTAAGGGCTTAATAAATGTCTTCTGAATTGAGTTGCAATCATTACCTTTTGAAGAATGAGAATTTGAAGTTGGAGCCCAAGAAAGACAGCTTGGATCAAATTGGATATTGTGAAATCCTATGAGTAAATGGCTGGCCACCAGCCCTGGGACATTATTACAGTGTGGTGTAAAACTATTTGAGGTATGGGAGGCAAGTCAGTCTCTCTGTGGAGAGGAGAGGGCAAGGTGAGGTATGAGGCAAAGTTGATTTTTGTTGTCGTTTTCCCCTGGTGATTGATTAGCGAAGACTCTTCACACTATCTTAGTTCCGTGTGCTGTGGGCGGTGACTGTGGGCACCTTACACTCACCAGCACGGGCAGTGGGATCGGACATACCACACTACCATGGCATGATCAGCTGTGCTGTGGGTGAACTCCTCCATAGGTCTTAGGCTCTGCTTCTTCCCCAGTCAGATGGAATGTCATGGCCTAGGCTTGAAATTGTCACCATAGTGAGGAGCTGACTGGACATGTGTTGACAGTGCCTGAGGGTACACACAGCAGATTTTCCATGAATGATCCTTGGTGTTGATTAAACATAAGGCTTTTTGTTGTGGTGATGTTACATTTTTAAGTGACATTTTATTTACCCTGTGCACACTCAGGTGAGTGCCACAGTGGGTACGTAGAGGACAGCTTATGGGAGGGAGTCTGTTTTCTCCTTTCTGTCCTGTGTGTCCTGGGAACTGAACTCAGATTGTTAGGCTTGCTTACAAGTACCTTTACCCATCTCATTAGCTGAAGAGGGCTTTGAACTCCTTCCTGATCCTCCTGCCTACCCTTCCTGAGTGCCAAGACCATAGATGTATACTGCCACTGGTGTATGTGGTGCCAGGGCTCAAACCCAGGCCTTAGTTTATGCTCAGTGAGCCCCTGACTAGCCCCTGCTATGTCCCCAGTCCCTTGGAAATCCTCCCTCCATTTGCTTGGGGCTGCCAAGGTCCCAGAAAGCATGCTTTTCTTACCCAGGACCCAATAGCAGTCCTGAGTGTGGGACGGGCAAACCGTGTGCTTTTCTGGTTGGTTGATTTGTTTGTTTGACACTGGGTCTCATATGTGGCCTTGCCTGGTCTGAAACTCTTGTAGATCAACCAGGCTGGCCTGGACTTCATAGAGATCCACCTGCCTTTGTTTCCTGAGTGCTGGGATTAAAGGCCTGCACCGTCATGACCTCACTCTTCTAACTGGAAAACATGCAACCCTATGTGTGACAGGATGGGGGGGGGGTCACTGTTGTGGGGTAGATGTGGCAGGAGCAGTAGAGTTCCACATTATTTATTCCTCAGGGTGTTTTCATACTGGTCAGAGATGACATCTGTTTCTCAGTGAGATTATAAATGGTGAAATGAGCCGGGCAGTGGTGGCACGTGCCTTTCTTACCAATATTCAGGAGGCAGAGGTGGACACATCTCTGAATTTCAGGACAGCCAGGGCTATATAGAGAAACCTTGTCTGGACTCTTCCCCCCACCCCCACCCCCGAAATGGTGAAATGAACAGGTGTGTGCTAGCCCAGTGCTACAACTCTGCAGTGTGTGTCAAAGCCGGCACCATGTACCTCACCATAAAGCTATCAATCAAAAAACAAAACAGGGTTGGGGATTTAGCTCAGTGGTAGAGCGCTTGCCTAGCAAGCACAAGGCCCTGGGTTCAACCCTCAGCTCAAAAAAAAAAACCAAAAAACAAAAAAAACCAACCCAAATGGGCTGGAGAGATGGCTCAGCGGTTAAGAGCACTGTCGGCTCTTCCAGAGGTCCTGAGTTCAATTCCCAGCAACCACATGGTGGCTCACAACCATCCATAATTCGATCCGGCGCCCTCTTCTGGTCTGTAAGCATACATGCAGACAGAATACTGTATACATAATTAATAAATAAATTTAAAAAAAAACCCAAAGTTTGTTAACACCACCACTCCCCTTCCTGTGTTGTTGGCTGGTGGGGTTGTCTATTGTGGCTTGAAGGAGTTCAGCCAGAATGCTTATTCTTCATCCCAAACTGGGCCTTAGGGTACAGGATGGGATAAGAGAGAATAGGTCCAAGTACAGAGAGGGCTTTTGGAGTTCAGTAGAACCTTGGGTTAGGGCGCTTGGCATCAAGAGGTAGCCAGAAGGAAATGACTGCTTTCTGTTAGATCATTGACATAGTAGTCAAAACTTCCCTCTCCCCTGTGGTGCCCGGAATGTGTTCAGTCCCTTGGAGCAGGCTTGCTTTTCATGACTTGGCCTTGCACTCACATGCTCATGGAGATGTGAACCAGCTGCAAGTCAAGCTGCATCTACCTGCCTGCTTCCTCAGTGCCAACGTCATAAGTGTGCTCCACCACATCAGCTTTTACAAGGTGCTGGGGCTTCTATTCAGGTTTGCCCTACTGTCCAGCTTGAGGCTGGCTGTATTTATCCTGCTAGTCCCAAAGCTTCTCTGCTTTGACAGTGGTGGTGAGAAACCTTTACCACATCTTGGACACGGCAGGGTAAAAGCTATATTTGTCGCAACAAGACCTATTGTTTCACAGGGCTGCAGAGATGGCTCAGTGGTTAAGAACAAGTACTGCTCTTGCAGAAGCCTGGAGTTCAGTTCCCCAACCCAAGTTAGGTGAATCACAATTGCCTGTGACTCCAGCTCCAGGGGATCTGACTCTGCTGTCAGACTCTGTGAACACCTGCACGTGTGCTTGTGTACACACACGCACACACGCTCAGACAATTAATTACAAATAGTAAAAATAGATTTTTTAAAAAGATCCATTTTTCCTTTGCAGAGATAACCTTTGAAGTCATTGCTTTGTGAAATGCAGATTTTCTTTAATCCAACTAAGTCAGCATCTTCATAGTTTTTATGTTCAGCAATTAAGCATGAGTTAATTAATGCTGAACATCCCATAGTGACTCTTTCCCTCTAGCCAAGCAGCCACATATACCCTAGTGCAAAGGCAAACAGCTTAATTAACTTACCTTCATCCACTGTCAATCATCTGGAAATGAAATATTTATAATGCTCAGGAGTGTACACCACTAGCAGAGTTTGAAATCTGCTCAGGATTGCAAGGAACCAACATGATTACTTCTCACCCATTACTCTCTCGTACTTCTTCCCTGCTGATCTTTCATGCTTACAATCCCAGCATTTGGGAAGTGAATGGAGGGGATCATAAGTTTAAGGTTTCATCTTGGGAGATGGCTAAGAGGGTAAAGAATTTGTCATACAAATATGAGAACTTGATTTTGGATCCCTAGCACCTACATACAGGTGGTGGTATGGTCTGCCTGTAATCCCAAAATTTGAGAGGTGGAAATGAACTATTTATAATGCTGAAATTTAATTTATAATCTGGAAATCAACTGTTTAAGTAGTCTAGCAAGGTGGCTAGCTACACTAGTGGAATCTGTGCCCTGAGGTCCCCAATGCCAACTTGTTGGGGTCCATAGAGGTTTCCTAGTGAGATCTGAGCTTGCTTTATACAGCAGGGCTGCATAAGGGGGTGGACTGACCATGTGCATGGTTACTGGGTGTTTGGAAGGGTCTGCACTTGGCTGTGCTAAGGGGAGGTCTTTTGCTCCACCCCTTGGTGTTTTTATAAAAGCCCTTTAGAAGAGACAGAAGGGGCTGGTGGGTCTTGATCCAGGTTCTCCCGAGACTATCCTGTGTTTCTGTCTTTCTCCTCTATATTTCTATCTAAATATTTCTCACTTCTCCCTGCTCAAGTGTACCTTTGGGGGGAAAAGTGGGGGTGGACCCCCCACCTCAGATTTTCACACCTGTGCCCCCCCCCACACACGTAAGCACACAGTATTCACTCAGACATACATGTAAGTACACACACTCAGACACACAACATGTACCTGGAAAAGAAAAAACATTCTAGATAAAGACTGAGTTTGAGGCTAGCCTGGCTATAGAAAACCATCTCAAAACAAGAACAACAAAAGTAGCTGTTTCTCATCACACTCTAGCATTGTGTTTGAAGTTCTTAGCTACTGTAAAGACGCAAAGGCCCCCACACTGTGGTAAGTGTGAAGTGGGCAGTGCTGGACATTTGGGTGGCTATGTCTGCCATTCAGGTTGAGTCCGTGTAGAAGCTATCAATAGCTTGGATAAGTCTGGGGCTGTCACACTGTCGATGACCTAAGAACAGCACAGTGTTCTGGGTGTCACCAGGTGGTGGCATCCTCCTAAATGTTTCAGGGAAAGTGGTGCCATGCTAATAGTGAACCTGGAGTGTCATGGAGCCACAGTGTTGAGTTCAAGTTCATCTTCAGCTATATAACAAGTGTGAGGCCAGCCTAGTGAGACCACAGTCAGTCATCTCCTAGTCTGGAAGCTGAAGTCTAAGGCCTGGGTACCTCTTCCCACAGCTCTTGCCTGCTTTTTCTGTGTCCATACATGGTCTGTCCTCTGAGCACAGGCCTCCCTGTTGTCTCTTGTTCTTAGAAAGGACATCATCCCTATCTGATCAGATACTCTCACCCCTTTGTCCTCGCTGAACTTCTTCCCAAAGTTGTTCTCTGACCTTTCTATGTATCTCCCCCTTTGAACCTCTAAGCCCCAAAGAAAAGAAAATGAAGAAGAAAAACAAATATCAAACAAACAAACAAGAATAAGTCAGGCCCCAGTTCTCCCTGCCTATAAAGGGCTCAGTGTGTGTCTCTTGGTGTCTCTTTGCTTTCATTTTCTCATCAGTGACATTGGCATTGTCTGATGAACCTGGGGTGTCTTCTGGAGTTAGCCACTCAGTCTTCAGGGTTCCTCCCAGTCAGGCAGGGAAGTTGCAGATACTTGGAGTGTTCACGCTTTGGGTTTTGAATGATAATGTTTTGTAATTAGGAAGCTTGGAGAGATGAGGAGTCATGCACACATGTAATTACAGCGTTTCTCAGCAGAAAGAATGTGTGTGGCTCAAATTGGGGAAATAGCCTGATAAATATCTTTTGATAGAAAACATGTCACCACAGAAGCAGCTCATTAAAAAAAAAGAAAGAAAGAAAGAAAGAAAGAAAGAAAGAAAGAAAAGAAAAAGAGAAAAGAAAGCTCTGAACATTGCTGTTCACAGACATGCATGGGGAAATTTCTAAGTAAGTGTTTTTTGAAAATAGCATTTTCATTCCAAGTTAGTTTAAAAGAACCCACACACTTAAAAGAATCTTAGTAGAAAAGTACTGCCTATACTACTTATATTTCTGGTTCATTAGTTCTGGGAAGTTATTGATCATGTCTTCTGTGCTAGGCAATGTCTTGGGAACTTGGAGATACAGAAGTGATAGGAAAACACCCTTTCCATGAAGTGTCTCAGATGGGTAGACATATGTCTTAGACACTAAGAACAAGTGAGGCTTTGAAAGTAGAAGGATCTCTAACAGCACAAAGTGGAGGCTTTATTTCAGTTGGTTCTTGGCAGGGGAATGGGGATTTGCAGGTAGCAAGGAGTGCTGACATTGTCTGTAGCATGTCTGTAGTGTAGTGGTCCGTTGGAGGGACCCTAGTAATGAGTTAGGGACGAGGAAGGCCACAAAGCAAGACTTAATTGAATGAAAGAGAGAATGGTTAGTCTCATAACCGGAAATGGTGAAGGCTGAGAAGTAGCCATGCAGGATGCTGGGCAGCTTGTAGGTATTGCCTGGCTCACCCGTGAGCAACTCCCAGACAATGGGGAGTGATCTGCAGGTGCTCCATGAGTTATTTTTTGTGGACTCAGGAAACCTGCTTTTCCTTTGAAACCTCTAGTGCCTAGAATTCCGTGGTTCTAGGTAGTAGCATGCTGACATTTTATAACTGTGTGTATGCACACATACACACCCCTAAACACTACATGGTGATATCACTAATGTCAAGCATTTGTGTCAATGCAATTTTCAGATACTAAAATATGCTACGATTTTTATTGTAAATTCTATATAGGCCACTGATTGTCATGAAATATTTGCATTGGATTCCTTTTTCCTCCAAATCTTATGCTGGTAGCTCAGCAGCTACCAGACAGGTAAGTAACCACCCTCCACCTCAGACCGTGTTTCCTCCCTCATTTCCTCTACTGGAAAGGCTCTGCTGTGTCACCTTCTCTAACCCTGTGTCACCACCCAGCCACTCCCCCGGGTTTCACTTCCTTTTGGAGTGAGACTGATGAGTAGTCAGCCCCTGAGAACATCATATGTTAGCATGTTAGAGGCGTCATGTAGTGCATACGTACCAGTGTCACAGTGGCTCGTGGGGGGTCTTTACCCAGCATCACACTGTTGAGCTTTGAACTCGTTTAGAGGGTATAACTCAGTTACTTCTCTTTTCCCTCTCCACTGTGGCTGCCTTTGCCTCTTTTCAAGCCCCTCTCTTCCTCCTCGCTCCTTATTTCATTGCCGCTGTGTGCTGCTGGGTGTCATCTTTTACTCCCTTGGGTTCAATACTCAGAACTGTGACCTTGGAGTCTGCTCTGCTAGTCTCCGCACAGCGGCCTCCTGGAGAGCTGCTCCACACGGATGGCTTTTATTCTCAAGTTCATCTATTCAAGATGCACCTCACTGCCTCCCTGCTTTTGCCTCCTTCTCCTGTGGTGTTCATTGTTTCCAAGAATCGTGGAGCTGGAAGTGCCAGGTGCCACTGAAACCCATCCATCTTCTCTTCATTCCTTTCCGTCCATATTCTCAGTTCCATTTCCTTTGGTTTTGTCCTGTCCTATCTTGGGGTCTTATTTTGTAGCCCAAAGTGGCCTGGAACTCACTATGTAGCACTTGCGACATAGTCTTGAACTCACAGCAGTCCTCCTGCCTCAGCCTCCCAAGTGCTAGGATTAAAGGCTTATGCCACAAGGCCGGGCTGCTGACCTTTCTTTGTATCCATACCGAGGAAGTCATGAAGATTGCTTCAGCCCCCCAGTCTTACCTTCTCCAGTGTGTAGGTGTTTGGGCAATCCTTTCTTGAGTGCATGTGTACCCACCCACAGGATGGAGCCTGACCTCCTGGTACAGCTCTCCCAAAGTTCACACTCTGTTGTCTGACAGAAACCTTATGTTGAGGTGCTCAGTGAATGGCAGGAGTGGTCTAACTCACTTTGTATGGAGCGAAATAGACACTCAGTAAATCAGTCAGCATTCTTCTATTGGCGTGATTATTTGTCGTAATGGTTAATGTTGGTTGTCGGCTTGACGGGAAGAGTCAAATCTAGGTACATCTGGACATTCTGGACTGGGACATTTGCATGAATTGTGAGCAGCTTCATTCATGGGTTGAGACCTTGTACTGACTAGGCAGGAGGAAGCCAGCTCTGCTTCCTGGCTGCATTTGCTGTGTGGACATCTGATTGACATTCCTTCCCTCTGCTGGTGGACTGTACCCTTAAACTGTGGGCCCAAGCAAACCCTTCAGCTGCTTGTCAGAACAATAAGAAGCATCATTAACACAGTGTCTAGGCTGGACGTGTGCACTTCATAAACTGAGACACGCTATCTCTGTTGGGAGTGGTGGTGCCCAGAATGTGAGACAGACAGACAGACAGGCAGGCAGGCAGAAACACACACACACACACACACACGCACACACACACACACGCACACACACACACACACACACACACACACACACACACACACACGATAGACATTTGACAGCACCTCTTGGAGCTTTCATGGGGATGCAGGAGTGTGCATAGGAAACACTTCCTGTTCTTCAGCTAGCTTGTCCTGGGGTAGGCATGACTGAAAAGTGAAATGGAATACCTTCTCTCTTGAGTTATTGACTGAAGTCAGCAGGAACTTGTTACTGTCTGACAAAGCCTTTTAGCTTGAAAACCTGCTATGTGTGAGGGTATCCTGTGGTTACAGAGAGGGACCTACAAAACTAGTCTATTCTGAGATTTTAAGAAGCAGGGAGGGGCATTTAAAAAGGAAAGCTCTGTAAAATACTTAGTCACTGTGCTGTGCCTTTCCCCAGCTACATTTGCTGTCCACCGTGGCCAGGGAGGACATGACTCAGTAGATGCCTTTCCTCCTATCCCGCTAGCCACTGCATCCTCTGTCAGTAGCCACCGGTGCTCCAGTCTCCTTATGTAGTTGGAGAGCTTCTCTCCAGGTGCCACCAAACCCCCGTGATCCCACAACCCACATATAAAAATCACTCAGACGCTTATATTACTTATAAACTGTATGGCCATGGCAGGCTTCTTGTTATCTACTTCTTCTATCTTAAATTAACCCATTTATTTCTACTAATCTATACTTTGCCATGTGGCTTTTGGCTTACCAGTACCTTACATCTTCCTTGTCATGGCGGCGGCTGGGAGTATCTCTCTGCCCTATCCTTCACTTCCCAGAATTCTCTTCTCTGCTTGTCCCATCTATACTTTCTGCCTGGCTATTGGCCAATCAGCATTTTATTTATACAGAGCGATATCCACAACATCCTTACGGCAGTGTACTCGAGAAGATGGCTCCGGAATGAGAAGTGAGTGTGTTATTACCTTGGCATGTAGACACCCTTCTTCAGAGCTTTTCATTCTGTAGAGAGAAGCTGGGGGCCTGTTGGTTCCCATGCTGGTTTTGTAGAGTTTGGTTTTGGAATGGGAGCCTCCTCTGTGAGCCTCCTGGGCTGTTGACACCCTTGCCTTGGTTTGTACTCTTGAAACTGTTCAGAAGGAAATGGGAGGATTGTTATTGCAGGTCCCCAGTAAGACTGGGACTGCTTTCTGTTGCTGTCTAGATGTGTTTGGAGGGTATGCAAAAGTAGCCAGAAGGGACAACAATTTTGTAGTAGGGCTCTGAAAAAACTAAGACTATAAAGTTAGCAGTTTGGCCACAAGCTAGCACCGTTAACGGGAGAGTTGTAGTCTGTACTTCTCCTGCAATTTTCTGTTCACGTGGAGGAAAAGTCTCTTTTAAAGTATATTGTGACCTCATGAAATACAGTTGTCAGAGTTATAGATGTTTTAGAACTGCAGTCAGGGCTTGGGGAGGTGGCTCAGGTTGGAGAGTAACCGCTGTGCGATCATGGGGACCTGGGTTTGGCTTTTAAGTACTGCAGCCATATTCAATACTGGCTTTAGCCACCCTTGCTTAGAATTCTAGTTCTGGGGAGGCAGAGGTGAAGGGAGTGCTGAATGTGTACCCCAGGTTCGGTGAGAGATTCTGTCCCAAAAAATAAGGTAGAGAGCATTGAAGAAGACACTCATGTCACCTTCTGGCACGCGCACGTGCACACACACATGCACATGCACACATGTGCAATGTATTCAGATTCTTTAGTGTCTGAATTCTGCTAAGTCAAGCTGTTACCAACCCTCAAACCACTCCTATAACACAGAAAAAACAAAAACCAGACTAGCGTTAATCACAGGAGCCTATTATGTTGATATATAGCTTGTCATAACACATTATACTATTACAGCAAATATATTTAACTCACTGAACGTTCTCAGGGGGCTCCTAACTCCTGTTCAGATTGTTCTCTCCTGCAAGGTTTAGCTAGCTGCAGAGCCTTGTGATTCTACCTTGTCACTTTTGCTAAAGACCAAAATTTAGAATCCCTTTTTTTGCGGGGGGTGGAGCGGGGGGGGGGGGGGATGGATCAGTGCACTGTTTGCCTGTACTTAAAAGTATGTCTGGTTTTGTCAGCACCTGCAAACAGGAAGTTGAGATTTGAGGAGAAACCTTTGGCAGTGTGCACCAAGCTTGCTGGCGAGCAAGAGTCTCTGTTGCCTTGGAAACCACACTGCTGCCTCCTGCATTAATGGAGAGTTGGTGGACTTCCGGAGGCACTCTTGTTCAGGCTTGTAAATCTTTCTGGAGAAATGAAGGTTGACTTTTAAGACGTTTCCCATTCCTCTGTCAAGCGTCTCTCACCCCCACCCAGACTCTTCATGAGCTCAAGAAATTATATGTGGCTTCAGAGCTAGTGTTTTCTGTCTGGCAAGAATGTCTGAAGGCCGTTTCCTTTCCTTCATGCTTAAATCACGTTTATTCCAGCCCGCCTTGCTCCATAAATGACTTTTTAAAAGTTATTGTGCGCCTATTAGAATTATGTGGGTTGAAAATAAAGGAAGAGGGAATGGAAACATCAGCCATGATATGCATTGAAAACCTTCTCATGCTGGAAGGGTGTTCTATGCTTCTAAACCGCTCTTGACTTAAACATTCTAAATTTCCCTAGCCCTTTGTTTTTCTCATTCCAATGAGGCACCTTAAGATAATGTCCTGGATGTTTTAAAAGTAAACCGGCCCCCTCAACTCCCTCCTCCACATTTCCCCCCAGCTAATTGTTTATCTGGGAGAATGCAAATGGTATATTTAAGTCTTCTAAGTCATCCATCATGCCTGGCAGCCTCCATTGTCTCAGTTTTGGGTTTGAGCCAAGCCAGACTCTTTCTGTTGGTCCAGGGGGTGGGGTGGGGGCAGATTTGTTCATCAGGCCCTGCCAGCTCTGTTCTTGGGGAGCTGAGCCCTGGTGTGAGCAGATCCTTGCAGGCGTGTCAATTGTCGTCCCATGCACTGGGAAAAGGAACTCATGGGTGCTTGTTTTCTTAGGTCACATTAATAGGAAGTAGCTTCCTATTTCAAGAAGAAGAGGCGGGGCTTGCTCCCTGCCTGTGTCAGAGTTCTTGTTAGCTTTTTAAATGCATTTTTGTGGATGTAATAAAATACTGTTTATAGTCAGCTACAAAATAAGTAATTACTGTGCAGCCAATGAAATTCAATATAGGTTTGTCGCGGTTTTTTGAATTTTAATTAAACCAGTCTTCAAGTAAATGAGAAACGCTGCCACTTTTGTTGTGACAAGTGACATTGACAAAATATTAATCTAATGGTTTTTTTTGTCTGTAGGCTCAGGGGTGGGAATTGTTGTTTTAGTTTGTGCTTTCTGAAGTGCATGGAGAAGAATAAACTCTTTAAAGCCACATGAAATGAGATGCCATGTATGGAATATTCCATCTCTGATAACTTGCCAGCCACAATTGCATGTGTCTCCTTTATGGCATGGAAAAAATTTTATGTTTTTAAACCAAATGTCTCTGTGGCTCACTTTTTTTCATATCGTTAAAACTATAGCTGGGATAAATAACCAACTATTGACTAGAAAGCCTAATATTAAGGAGTAACCAGCTCATGTTTCTGTTACATCATTTCCTTTTTATTTTACTTTATAAATTACCTTGTGGCTTAAAAATGACATCTTCATGGTGGTAGAGGATTCTTTTTATGGCTTGAATTATTTAAGTCATTTTCTCTGGAGATTCTTTTAACTTGAACTTAGATAATCATCTGGAAATAACGTATAATAAGCATTTTAAAATGAATATTCTTTCTGTCAATTTCTTGTTCTTCCTCATGGGACCAGGATTTGATATGTAAAAGCACAGTTTAATTACAGGTTCTTTTAGTTTTGGGTCCTTATTACAAACAAATTTTAATCAAAAGGTAAAAATCTTAACATTTTCTCATCGTTAGAGCTGACCTAAGGCCCAAAGGTTTCAGCTTGTTAGGAATTTGTGACAGAATGGAGTGGCTGCTACTTTTCCTGTGTGTTTGTGAGTCAGTTGGAAAACAACACTGTTCGCTTCCCGTGAACACTTACTTGCCTGATTAGACTGCCGCCGCCTCCAACAGATTGTGGGGGCTTGGGGATGTGTTTGGGGGTGCAAGATGATTGATTCTGGACCTCCAAGGATGGCAGCAGAAAAACCTTCAAAGCAACACGTCTAGAGCTTGTGCCGACTCTGAGCGTCAGATCAACCCCTGTATTTTTCAGGGATGCTAACCCTCTTGTAACTGCTAAATTGGATTTGTTCCTGAATGAAGTATCAGCTGCTGTTGGACAAGGCCATAAAAGCCAGCCGGCTGGCCCCTTTGTAGGCACGGCTTAGCCAACGATTGATATGTTTTAGCACTTTCAGAATTATTGTGATTAGGAGGAAACCATTCTGAATGAGCGAGAGAAAATGGGGGGAAGGACATCCAGCCACAGCTGGTGAGCAGCATGTGTTTGCAAAGAGGAAGTCGCTCTTACGGCTTTCTCCTGGTTCCTGCCCTGAGTGACAAGTGTGAAATCTTTAGAGGAGGAAGCCATGTCTCTACTCTCCACAGGACTTACTCCGTAGTCCGGCCAGAGGCATCTGGAATGCTGTAGACTTGAGAAATCTGTGCATTTAGAGTTGGGGCATGCACATCCTCATAAAGCCAGTGCCTAACCGTGCTGGTCTCCACGTGCGGAATAATTGAGTTAATTAACTGTAGAGATTTCAGTAGTAACAACAATGACCTGTCTTTCATTTTCCACACCGTAAGACATGCTTAAATTATGGCTCTGTGTCCTCTGGCCTAATTATGTTCCTGCAGGCTGAATGGGGAGACACTGCACCTGGTTAAGGGTTTAGACTGCCCAGGTACTGTACAATGTTTTTTAGAATGAGCATATTTTTAGGTACCGCCTGGCCCAGGAACTTTTGCACAGATCTTGGGCCAGCCAAGAGGCATCAATTTGAGTGGATCAGAGTGATGCAGCCTCCCCAGCGCTTCCAAATTTGCATGGATGGGTTGTCTCTCTGGCATTCCCCGAGGGCACCCTATTCCTGTTCAGAGTTTGCTCAGCAATACAGCTCAGGAAAGAGGCCGGCTTGCCAGGTCCTGGGGAGAGCCTTTCCAAGCTTGTGAAAAGCACGAAGCATCTAGCAGCCCAGCCTGCATACAGCTGGCCCTCCTGGCCCTCTGCTAGCTTTGATCTGCGAATCAGGCCGCACCATGAATGCCCTTATTGTCATGTTATGTGTACACAGTGTGTGAATTATTGAAAATAGGGAGGCCTGGGCCTCATCTGGTAGAGATTACAGTGCAGGCATGCTGGGCGAAGGTCTGTAATTGAAAATCCCCAGATGCTGTTTATTTGCCCTTTGTCACATGACCTGCAGCAGGAAGATTGTCTGAACAAAACTGTTGCCTGCGTGGAGAGTAGAGCCTGCCATCCCCCACCCGGAGCCTCCACAGGCCCAGTCAGTACACAGCTTAAACACCTGCCCGAAGGATTTTAAAAGGCTTAAAATAGAGTCGCTCCTAGCATTTAAATAGAAGGCATCTTGCTTGTTGGTTTAAACTGCTTAAGCGGTTGTTGACTTGTGGAACCTTCTATCCACACAAGGGTTTGCTGGATAATTTCACTTGGAGATATCTTTACAAAGCAATATTCAAGGCTAGAGCCATATAAGGACATGACGTTTGGGCTCTCGAGTGTAGTGAATGAGCTAGCAGATGTATATTCTTTCTATCTTTAGAAAACATTGTGGCTACCCGGAATGTGGCCCCGAGTTAGTGAGTTGATTCTTAACCTGTTTGACCTGTCCAAAAGAAGAGATGTTTTCTTCTTTTAATCATTTAATCAGAATTAATATTTAATCATCGATTTATGTACCCTTTGTGGGTGGGTTGAGGCAGAATACTATTCCTAAAAGCTATGAAGGCCACCGGAATTTTAAAAAGAGAAGCCAGGTGTCCCAGTACAAGCCTGTTAGCCAACTACTCCTGGATGGATGGGTGGGTGGGTGGATGGATGGATGGATGGGTGGGTGGATGGGTGGTAGATGAATCCTTTTTCAGGGGGAGGAAAGGTCACAGATAGCTCAACATTCCACGATCTTTTCACCCAGACCCCGTGTAGCTCAAGGACAGGAGCCCTGGGTTTTGCCTCCTCCTGCCATTGTGGAGCTCTTTCCTGTTTACTGCCACAAGAACACATCAGATTTCTGCTTCCCTGTGTGCCATGATGCTGCTCTTCAAAATATATGTGCTTTAGGAAGAGACAGAAGCCAGCATCAGTATAATCATCATTCAGTAGTATCTTATGAACACACTGACGGGAGCCAGGAGAACTGTGGAGGCAGAATTTAGTTTCTGCCTTCATGAAGCTCAGCATTTGCCAAAGAAGTTAGGCAAATCCACTGAACATATCACCAGGCAATTCCAGTTTGGATATCCAGAGAGTGGGGGTCAGTGGTTAAGATGATCTAGGCCATGGTGTCTTAGCAACTTAGAAGTTATTGTTCAGCAGATGTGGACTACAGGGAAGAGTGAGGACTAGTCATTTTACACAAAGGTGCTGTGGTGTAAGGATGTGTCAGGGAAGTGTGTCCACAGGGTGGCAGGTGAGAAGACCAAAGGTGGTACCTGGGTAATGAGAAATGTAAGATATGTAAAGACGGCCAACTCTCCTGAATCTCACATTCCTCCTAGAGAGGTGATGTGTTTTAATGTGATTGGCCACTGTCTTAACATGAAAGGGCATTTTCCAAGCCACTGCTTTCTCTATAGCTTGGCCTCACAGGGGTTGGAAGCATCCCAGGTCACATGACCCAGAGCAGGGCAACCTTAGGAGGAGCATCACAGCACTTGCGTCTGGGCTGTTCTTCAACACAGCTCTTTCTTCCCACCTAAGTTGGTCTGCCGCTAGTACTACAAACCATCTTGCCTCAGTCTTGGACTCTTTGAGGGTAGAATGTGTCCTATGCCAGAGTGTGCATTTCACACATGGTCTTGTTGATATAGTACAAGGTCTGTAGTGGTGGAGGAATGTCTGTGTCCTGTGATGGCCTTGGCTTCATGGGCAACAGTTGAGACCTACTCTGTATTGTAAGTGGTGCGCAGAGACTATTTACAACGGAGCCTATGTGATTCAGTCCATTTCTTGGTTTAATTCTGCCACTTTCTATGATTTTGTTCTTCTCAAGCATTTTGTAATGGTTGTGTGAGGTGATGGGCCTTTTCAGAATAGTTGGTGGAAATTAAGCAGTAATGAGCTTAGGAAACCGCACTGGATTCACATCCCTGAAGGAAGTTTTAAACCCGACCTGCAGCATCTGTAAGATGGGAATCAGGTACAAGGTTCAGTATGTGCCCAGATTGGGCCTTGCATGGTACTGATGTGTGGCAAGCACCCAGTGAGCTTGGCTGGCTCTCTACCACCTCACTACATTGTCCGTGCGAGCAGTGGGGTTGTGTTTAGCCTAACCCTCAACTTCACATTCTTCAGTTTGAGTGCTTTTTTAAAAATACTGCTTGAGAAGCATTATTAAGTAGGCATTTTTATTCGACATGCTTTCTAAGCATCAGGTGATCAATCATATGCGAGGTTCATTTTGATTTAAGACTTGTGTGACTCACTTTTGTGCAACTCTTGTTCAGTAGCTGTAGAAGTTTGCTAATTCTTCTGGAGAGTTAATGTTTTCACAGGAAGAACTAAGTTTCTGCTGTTTGACATTCTTCCTGCCTATCCACACAGAGGGTTTTTTTTTTTTTTTTTTTTTGTATGTTTGTTTTTTTAAACTGTCACAATTCATAAAATACTTGGCCACTATACTCAGCCACCGGCACGGCAGTTGTTTCTCAAGTCAGATTTTTTTTTTCTGTAGCTCTGACTGTCCTGGAACTGGAGATCCGCCTTCCCCTGTTTCCTGAGTGCCGGCATTAAAGGTGTGCGTCTGACTCTTAGCCTCCTCTAAAAACCAGGTGTCTACTCTTTTATCCAATAAAAAAGAACTATTTTATTTTCCCAATTTTTAGCATTTATTGAATTATTTTGCGTGGGAAGGTAGGTGGTTGGACTCATGTCACCTTTCAGGTATGAAGTTCATAGGATACCTTGTGAGTTTCAGGGATTGAACCCAGGCCATCAGACTTGGTGGCAACGCATGCCATCCTACAGACCAGAAGAGTCCATTTTAAATGAAAAGATCATAGTGTTTCCATTTCAGTAACATGGGAGCTGGCTTATGTCAGATGCCCAGCAGGGTGGTGTCCTGGACAGAGCACCTTTGTAACCCTCATGAAGGCTTTCTACACCAATAGATCCAGACTGTAGAAACACATACCATTACACTGGCGTTACTTGACAATGAGAGGCCTCCAGTAAGGTGCCTTCACACTGTGGTTGGTAACTCACGCAGTAGACCCTCAGAGACCATGCAGTTTGCTTAGCATTACATGGGAAAGCAGCGGTTCAGATTGAGTTAGTGTCTCCAGAGAGATCTTAAAGAGAGATGGGGGAAGGAAGGAGAGGAGAGAAAAAAGAAGCAAGCAAGCTGGGGTAGAGGGTGGTCCTGCCCACAGGACACCCTGAGTGTAGTTCCAGCACAGGGAGCAGACACACCCAGAATCGTGCATCTGTGCGTCAGTAAAGAGTCTCTGTGAAGACCTGCAGTTCTTAGCACCTCTCATGTGTGGATTTCACACTTCTCTAAGGCCAAATAATTAATAAACAGACAGAGTGTTCTTAGCAAAGTTTTTCATTAACGAGGCTTTCCCGGGTTAAGGTTGAGATTAGCTCTCTTTTTGGACTAGGTCCCTCTGTCTGTGGCAGGTGGGTGGGGCATGAAGAAGGAAGGAGCGAGTGGTTGGCCACACTGGTGGCAGTGTTGGAGAGCAGAGCTCCGGTCTGGAAAAGTGTGCATCTCTGAAATTGGGAACAGAAAGCACTTTTGAGACCAGGTAGTGCTTCCCAGCTCCCATGGTCCATTAAGTTTTTTTCCTTTGTTCTTCCTCACACAAAAGAACATTTAATAAAATGTTGTTCATTTAAAAAAAATATGGATTGTCACGTGCAATTGGAAGGTGCCGATTATGGGGTCAGAGGGAAGCAAATGGCCTCTCCATAGAGCGGCCTCTGTCGTAGGAAGTGCAGGATGCAGTCCCAGCTGTGTTGGAGGCTACAGTTCTGCTCCCGTAGATCTCCTGGAAGGAATATGGCAGTTGGGGTGCATGGGGATGCGTAGGAGTTGCAAGCAAAGGAGGAGGGAAAGACTGTTGTAGGAGGATGGCAACACAGTGGCCTGGACAGAGCTGTGGTTTGGGAAAGCTCCTGCCTCATTCTTGAGCAGTAGGAGATCCCTGCACAGGGATGCCCTGAGGATTTTGTTCTCCTCATAATAGACATAGGAAGGGTATACTTGCTACTTTTCACATGGCTCTGATAAAATACTTGCTAAAGCAGTTTAGTGGACGAAGGATTTATGTGGCTTGTGGTTCGAGGGATACGGTCCATCATGGAGGGGCGGCTCCTTAATGGTACTAACCAGGAAGCAGAGACAGGGCAAGAAGGTGGGGTTGGGCTATAACCTCAAGGCCCTCCTTCCCCATCAACCTACTTCCTTTAATGAATCCCTGTGACCTCCCAAACAGCATCATTAAATTGGGGACCAAGTGTTATAGCGTTTGCCTGTTTGGGTCATCTTATTTTCAGACCATCAACAGAACCCAACATAAACAGACGTGGCCCTGAAGGAGATGAGTTGAAAGGGGCCATCAGAACCACCTCTGTCCTGAAACCTCTGGTCAGGGGTCTCTTCAGGTTGCTGCAGAGTTGAAGGCAACAGGTTGAGACTCCAATGAACCCTGTACACATTGTGGGCATGTGGGATGCCAAGATAATGAGGATTCTGAAGGTGTCTCTTGGGAGCTTCCAATCTATAAGATAGGCACTTGCAATAGAGTCTAGTCTGGGCAGTGACCAGGCACACAAGGAAATGAAGAAGAGCTATAGGACTAGGGAGACATGTTGACTCCCATACTGCTTTCCTGGTGACAGTGAAGCCATCGTTCCTCTTGTACACTGAGCTACTTGTTTTGAGCTCATGGTTCCTTGTGTCTCATTTTGCTTTGTAATCCTGTGGTCTTCCCTGACCAACACCCCTCCCCCACCCCCCGGACCCGTGACCTATGTGTTTCAGATGAGCTGTACCTGCGCGAATTTTGATTGATAATCTGCCCTAGTTTCATCTGCCACTGTAATAAATTACACTGACAAAGATAAAGGGGGAAATGAGCTCATCGTTCCAGGGTTGAGTCCACCATAGCAGGAAGTCATGGTGGCAAGCCCTTCAAAGAGCTAGTCACGCCACCCCCACAGTCAGGACCGAGGAGGATCAGTGCATGCTCATTCATTTGCTTTCTGCTCAGCTCAGCTCCTATGCTCTTCCACAGTTCAGGGCTTCATGCATAAAAAGATGGTATCATTCACTGGGATGGGAGCCTTCCCACAGACATGCCCCACATGCCAACCCAGTGTAGATTCTCTTCCTGGATAGCTCTAGGTGTGGTCAGGTTGGTAGTTAAAGCTGACTGTCGTATGGTCTCGGGGATCGCGAAGCCGTGGGTAACTTTAGAGTGGCTGGGTGGGTTCATGGACCTGGGAGCCGGGTATGCATCTTGATGGTAAAGTGAATTGAAGGATGGTGGAAGGGTGCCATGAAAAAGAAGAAGTTGGGGAACAGGTTATGGTGACACACTCTAGGACATCCTACTAAGCTACTGATTTAGGCTGGAGGCAGCAGAGACACTGAAGGTCTTGAAGCTGTGGACTGTCTATCCCAGAACCTTACTGTGAGTCACAGTGGTCAGTGAGGAATGGATAAGGGCTCGAAGCACAGTTGGAGTATTAAAAGGTAGCACTATCCCCTTGGGGATTAAGAAGGTCACTGAGTTCTAGGACAGCCAAAGCTACACAGAGAAACCCTGCCTGGGGTGGGGGTGGGGGGGGGGGTGGGAAGGAAACCATTATTCCTACTTATTTTTCCACAGAGCTATTAACATGGATTGTATGTATGCAGAATCAGAACTGCCTCATTCAGCAAAGCCTAAGCCACTTTTACCTGCTGTCCTGTAATTCAGTGCAAACGTTATTATAAGCTGTCTTACCCCCATGATAAAGTTATTTTATGGGGCTGTCACTTGATATAATGCTATCAAGGGGGTGGGCTGATGATACTTCCAGGAAGCTAGACCTTGAGTTATTACCAGGCACTTTAAAGAGATTCTAGGGAGACTCGAACTTCTGGCCTTCCAGGGTTCCATCAGTTCTCCTCTGTTAAGCTCTTCTTCTAAGTATCAGCTGTTCTCCTGTGCCCCTGAATGAAGAGAACGGTCATCTCAGGAAACTGCCTCCAGTTCCTTTGTAGACCTTTAGCTCAGGAACATGCAGTCCTAACCTCTGACAACTTAGAAAGGTGCCCTGGCCTTTCCTGGTGATTTTCCATGTTGGCACTGGGTTTTGGTCAATGATTTATATTGGGGATTAACTGAGACATTGGCCTGGCTACTTCCTCCTTGACGGTGCTCAGGGACTGATTGAAATACCCCTTTCCATGAAGTCACCCTCTCACGCTGATCCCACATCCCTCCCATGGAGACATTCACTCCATCTGTTCGTGCCTACCTATGGCCTGCCTCGCTACAGTGAGCAGAAATCCAGCTTTATTCCATGCTCCTGTGAAGCTTCCTGCCTGGTGTGTGCTGGGGGCAGGGAAGAGGCTGCAATGTAGTGTTTAAGCATTCAGACATGGAAGCCTCATAGCCACGAGGAGACTGGGCACCATGTGAGCACACAGTAGGACCTTTTTGGAGATTCTCTGAAAATGATAAACTCCTGTAAGTGGCATTACTTTACTCTTGTCTTGCCTGTGCCCCATTATATGTAGACCAGGGAGTGTCTTCCCCCTTGGTGGGCACCCCCCACTTCCCACTATGCCAGGGCACGTTACAGTGGTGGTAGTGACTAATTATTAAGCCTTAATGTTAGTAAAGTAAGACCAGTGACTGCCTCCTCTGGCCAGGTCCACGGATGCACACCCCCAGACCTCTGCTGAGCTGGTGACACTTGGTCCCTGCAGTGTTCCGCTATACCTTCTGGTTATTAGTTTTTATATTCTAGAACATTAGCTTTCCCTCTCATTTAGATGAACTCCAGCTTAATGAAAATGAATCCTAGAATTAGAAGCTATGTTCATGCCATCTTGTCTGAGGAGATCCTCCATGAACCCCCTCTCTGTGCTGGGTCTTGCTGCTGCTGGCATTGGGGGACAGAACCTGCATCTAACCCCATTTCTCTTACCCCATGGCTGTGGTGCTGTTGGAATGTTTCTCACGGCTTCTTCCCAATGCATCCTTTTCTTGGCTTTATGGTGATGGTCCATGAACAAATTTGGCTATAGGGTTGTTTATGTCTCAGGTGATGGCATGCTCCGCTAACACTGAGCTGCTGGGTAGGTCAGTCAGGGAAGATCTGCATGCTGTCATTTTAGGGGCCAGAGGTGTTTAGAAAAGGGGAGCTCTGGTGGTCTTGTACCAGGTCAAAATTCTGGGGAGACGATGCTATTGGAAAGGCGGATGGATTCTAAGCATGCTGAAATCAGTGGGTACGTTCCAGTTCATGGGAACACCTGTTATACAGGAAACACAAAGTATTCTTTGAAAATATCCTAGGAATCAAATAGCCCTTTGGGCTAGATCAGGATTTAGGGTGGTGTATGACTAATCTTGTAGCTGTACCCATAGGCCAATGACTTTCTGATAACAACATTGGTCAGATATGTTGTCTTACATCTGTGACCTGTTTCCCATTCTTTTGTATAGAAGATGGGGGTGGGGGGTCCTCACATGGGTCCACAGTGATGGGGATCCTCACATAGATCTGCTGGAGGATGAAGGGCAACAGAGGTTTTCTTCTATTCTAGTACTGGGCCTGACCCCTTTCCATACTTCTGAAAGCCTGGGTGTCCTGCCTGAAGTTGGGTTTCTTTATATTGGCTGTAGCAGGGACATCCTATTCTCCCCTCTCCGCAATCTGATTCCATTCAATGACAAAGTGGCTCCTCCTCTGTTAAAGCTGAGTGTTTCTGGGCTACAATTTGTAGCCACAGACCCAGAATTTGCTGAGCCTCAAACACGACCCTGAGGCCACTTCCCTTCGCCCGTACAGCCCACAACGATGTTAAGCAGTCTCCTCTGGGTTTAGAAGTCCAGTTCGAACTCTGTGCTTTTCTGTGAGTGCTCTGTCTTGTCCTTACATTCAGACATCTAAAGTCTGGGGAGGGTGGCAGGGTAGGCTGAGCAGTCCAGGCTGTGTGGTTTGTGACCCTGGCCTCCTGCCTGTGAGAGAAACAACCGTGGTCACAAGGTCTCAGACCAAAGAGAGGGTGTGTGTGGACACCTCTGTTGGAGTTCTGCCATGAGGTGACATTTAGTAATGAAACATGACAATGCTCTTGAGGAGAAGGGAAGTCGGGAATGCCAAGTGTGACCTGCGTGGCCTGTAGCCTCCCAGCTTCTGATGGCAAGCCCAGAGAGTGGGCTTAGCAAGCTCAGTGGGTCTGAGCAGCCAGTGTGGTTTACAAGAGTCCCAGGATCCTGCTTCTTAGAGAGAAGCTTTTATCTGTCGACAGTGGTCAGCCTGCCAGTTTGGCCTTTTCACTCAAGGTAATGATATGTTCCAGAGAGCTTCAGATGCCTTCACCTTACAATAACATAACGGGTCTTGGTGGCTGGGGACAGGAAAGTGAGCATCTGTGGTACTGTACACACCTGTGATGGTGCACACACCTGTCATACTGCATGCCCGAGGTACTGCACAAACCTGCAAGCTCAGCTGATGGAAGGTGGAGAAGGAGGTTTAGGAGTTCAAGGTCACCTTCCTGGGCCACATGAGACCCTGTCTCAAAAAATCTAAACAAATAGGAAGACTAAATATAGCCTGACTATCCCTAATACAGAAATCTGGAGTGCATTTGAAACTTAGTGGAAAATTCCAGGTCTGACCTCATGTGACTGGTTGTTGTGTGTGCGTGCGTGCGTGTGTTTTAAATGTATTATGTTTCCTATAGGCTAGTTGATAAAGACTTTATTTATTTTAAACATACATGAATTCCATGTCTAGATATGGGTCCTGCCCACAAGATAACCTGTTTATGTATGTAGATATTCCAAAAATCTCAGAAAAATTCACGATCCAAAACCACAGTTGTTTCAGATAATGTGTAGAGACTGTGTGGGGAGATGATGTAAAACTGAGTTTACCTTGTTGAAGTCTATTTTACAATGTAATGCTCATGGAAAAGAAAGCACAGAAGAACTGGAGGAGCAAGAGTGAACATTTCTTTTTCTTTTTGGTTTTTCGAGACAAGCTTTCTCTGTGTAGCTTTGGAGTCTGTCCTGGAACTTGCTCTGTAGACCAGGCTGGCCTCAAACTCACAGAGATCTGCCTGAGTGTGCCACCACTGCCCGACTAAGAGTGAACCTTTGTAACAGCCAGTGTTCTGATTGTGGATGCTTAGCAAGGCCCTGGAGTGCAGCCTGGCGCCCCTCACAGTTACGGCTTTGCTGGATCGATGTGGTGTCTGTCCCACTCTTGAATAGGAATCTTACACAGTTCAGTTGAGGGGTAGTGGGCTTTATAGACACTGTGCTTTGAGAGATGTATAAGTGGGGGACTATGTTTATGGCTTCGTGGATAAAAGCAAGCACCAGGAACTGGGTTAATTGGACCCCCAGAACCCATACTTCAAAAAAAAAAAAAAAAATAAAGCAAAACCAGATTTTTCCGGTAGAAAAATCAGACCCAGGAGGACTGTTGGGGCTTGTTGTCAAGTTAGCTAGAAGATAAATGCTGAGCTGAGTTCAGGTCTAATGAGAGACCCTGTCTCAAGGCAGTAAAGGAGATTGTGCTACTGCGATATGAAAAGTCTTCTCTGGCCTCGAAATGCAAACACTTGAATCATGGGTGTGTGGTGTGCATACCACATGTACATGCTCTTGCACGCACATGCACACACGCACTCTCACACAAAGGAAAAAGAAGTAGCGCTCAGAGTATCCTGTCAGGGTCACAGAGAAATCCAGACAGTTGGAATGCCACTCTTGTTTCCTAAGTAAGTCAGATTATTTTAATTCAGGCAAGATTTAGGAATAAATGTAGAAAATTTTAATAGACTCAACCATACGGTTTCTATTTTGGTTTAAAGGATTTCTATTTGCTATTTTTAAAGAATTATTTAAAATAATTTGATCCAGGTAATAGGTTAGCCTGTACTTCCAAATGAAACCATGCAGTACAATAATTGAGTTAAGCAGAAAGGGTTGAAATCACATGAGAGGTTTATAAGCCATATTAGGACATTGATTGCAAGAGAATTGCTCAGGCTTCTACGGGTAGAAGATACACTGCATACGTTCAAACGGTTTCAATATCTAAAAGACAGAAATAATTCTCAGCAGAGTATGAAAGAAAATAACCCAGGCTTTATACAGTGGTCTTGTTAGCTGGCATGGTGGTGCATGCCTTTAATCCCAGCACAGAAGAGGCTGAGGCAGGAGGATCTCTTCTGAGTTCAGGGACATCTGGTCTACAGAGTGAGTTCCAGGACAGCCAGGGCTACACAGAGAGACTTCGTCTCGAAAAATCACAATCCCCCCCACCCCCGTCCTACCCTCCAAAGTTGTCTTGTTCACCTCTGGAAAAATCATGTGATAGTAAGATAGGCTCTATTCTTATTTTAATGGCAGATCTCTGTGTAAGCGGGCTGGGCCCACACACACCTGCCTTAAACTAAACTCTAGTGAAATAACCTGAGAGGCGTGCTCAGCACACAGCTGCAGAAAGGACCTGATGGAGAAGTGCCCTTTAGAGTAGCTCTGCAGCGGGATTAAAGCGCAGTGCCATTCCGTGGGCGTGGGGGATCTTGGGTGCCTGTGGCTGTCCTAGACAGCCACCTTACTCCTTCAAACTGACACCATGAGTACTCGAAAGCTGTTACGTTGGGATCATACTGCTTCTCCTAGTCATATTTCTGTATTCACAGAAAATAAGCAAGTTTGGGGCAAGAGCCTCTCCTGTGCCACCTGGACAAGATCCAGGCGAAATTGCATGTTGCACAGAGCCCTGGCCGCTCCAACGGCCCTGAATGGCTGCCCAGAGAGGGCCCTGGGCTGGAGGGTACTTGGCTGATCTGTGGACATTGTCATTCAGGTCTGGTTTCTGGTAATTAGGCACTCCTGGCTGGGCTTGCCTGTCAGTAAGCCTTTATGACAAATTGCAAAATCTGCACAGCCTTCTGAGAGATGGACAAGTAGGCCCGATGACACTACAGGAGATATTGGCAGCGAGAAGTTTGAAAGGGGATGCTCACAGAAGCACCCCCCCACACACACACCCCCGCTCCCCGACTGAATTCAGAAGCCCTTCTCTAAATGCTCTGGAAAAGGTACATTCAGTTACAGAGTTGGCATCTGAAAAGATTTTGACAGGCTAGAATGATAGGCTCAATTTAATGGGGCGAAATGGGAATAGAAATAAATGGAAAATTTTATATTCGGGGTTTGAAAAATACCAGCAGTTCTGAAAGGGGGGGAACAGGATGAGGGGTGTAACTGTGGAACACCCTTCACATGGTGGCTTACAGCCATCTATAACTTCAGTCCTGGGGGATCTGACCTGCTTTTCTGACCTTAGTGGGCATGGACATGATGTACAGACATGCAGATAAAACACCCACATACACTGCTGAGCACTCGGGAGACTGAGGCAGGCATTTATCTGTGGGTTCGAGGCCAGCCTAATCTACAAAGCAAGTTCCAGGATAGCTGGGGCTGTTACACAGAGAAACTATGTCTCAACCCCCCCCCCCAAAAAAAAAACCAACACCCATATACATAAAATAAAAATAATAAATTAGTGCTATGGTAGTAGACAGCATCAGCAGAGTGAGTGTCTAGGCTGAGAAGGTAATGGGCACACTCAACTTCAGAGCATGATCCTTCTAGGTCTGCATACTCTTCTGAAAGGAAGATCTCAGTTTCCCTTAGTAAACATTTTTTCTCAGTGTGCTGCTTTTCTGTCAGGAATAAACTGAAAACGCTCCAGTTAAATAATCTGAAAAATATCAAGGTCTCATCTAGCCCAGGCTGATCCGAAATTTTTGATCTTCCTGCCTCTACCTCCCAAGTACTGGCATGACAGGTGTGCACCACCATGCTTGGTTTATACGGTCTAGGGAGCTAGCCCAGCGCCAGGCAAGCACTCTGCCAGCCACCCCAATTCAAAATTCTGTTTTTCTCTTCAGATTTACTTTTATTTGATGTATATGAGTGTTCTGCCTGTAGGCATTTATGTATGTGCACTGCATGTGTGCAGTGTCTATGAAGACCAGAAAAAGGCACCAGATCCCCTGGAGCTGAGGTTACAGATGGTTGTAAACAACCATGTGGGTTCTAGAAGTTGAACCTTGGTCCTATGCAAGAGCAGCCACTGCTCTGAACCATTGAGCCATCTCTCCAGCCTCTCACTAGTTCAAACTTCTTGAGTCGTATTTCTATTCTTAACTTTTTAGGGCAGTGCTTTTCAACCTATGGGTCTCTACCACTCTGGGGTTGCATTATCAGATATCCTGCATATCAGATATTTACATTATGATTCATAACAATATCAAAATTACAGCTGCAAAGTAACAACAAAATAATTTTACGATTGGGATCACCGCAACATGGGGAACTGTATTAAAGGGTTGCAGCATTAGGAAGATTGAGAACCACTGCTTTTAGGGGCTTTGTTTATTTATCCTTAAGTAGCCCACCTTACTATAAATTCTTCTTTCTTGCAGGTAGAAATGAATTGATAGCCAGATACATCAAACTCAGGACAGGGAAGACAAGAACCAGGAAGCAGGTACAGTACCCGCCTGCAAGGTTTGCATGTCAGCGAATGGCCCAGAGACATTGGGCGGCCTTGGCTGTTGTGCTTCAGCTCTGGGAGCCCCAGGCCCAGTGCCCTGTAAGGAGTCTGCCCTGTAGGCGTCCTGGAGTGGCTCTTTTCCAGTCTTCACCATTTCTGTGGCCTGAGCGTGCACTCGTGTGCTGTCATACAAAAATGGCATAGTTTACTGCCAAGCCAGTATCTGAAGCTCCCCTTGCTAAGGTGTTTTCAATCCTGCCATTCTTTTCCCACCTCCCTAACATCTGCCAGAGTTGCAGAAGGCTGCAGGTGCACTTAACCCTGGCAAGCCAAGAGATTTGGAGGTTCTGTGCATTTTAACATCCTGAAACGATTATGTAATTGTCATACTTTCAGTGAAGTCACGCCGGTGGCCTTTAGCAGTGGCCTAAATACGATGCTGAGCGATACACTTGCAGGGCACTGTGGCTTCTTTAGCAATGGCTTTTTGTCAGCCTCTGCTGCTGTAACTATAAAGCAGTTACAATTTTTATACGCTGCAGAACAGGAATGGGAATTCTCTTCTGACTCTGGCCAGGGCTCGACCTTCCCTGGTTTTTTGTTTGTTTTTTTGACACAAAGTCCATATTTCTGATGTGAACAAGTTCACAATTGGAATGGGTGGGAGATCAGTCTCTAGAATTAGAAAAAGAGGGGGAACAAAAAAAAATGTGATGGGTGGGTTGTTAATGGGAAAACTTTTATTTAATGTTAACCTATATGGAATGACATGGTACAGAGTTCAGCAGCAGCAGCTAACTAGATGTGGTAGAACATCCCTATAATCCCAGCCACTTGGGAGTCAGAGGCTTCAGGATCTTTTGCGCCCAGGAGTTCAAGACCACTTGGGCAACCTAGTGAGAGACCTCATCTCAAAGTAATTAAAGGGAGGCGAGGGAATGAAAACTGAAGCCTGAATGCTTCCAACTCACCCTTGTCTCTTTAAGGCTGAGTGGCTGTAGGGTCCCACCCCCTCCCAAAATGCTTCCCTTTCTGGAGTGTGGATCAGGGGCCTGGGCTGTCCCCCAGAAAGGCTGCCTGTGCTGGCCCCTTGCTGAGTCAGCAGAAAGGAGTGGCCTCCCGCCAGCCGGGCAGGCAGGCAGGCAGGCCTGTCTGCTGGGGATGCACCCAGCCACAGCCCTCACTGAGTCAGGGCATCAGACAAGAGTCTGGGTGAAAATGAGTACCAGCAGGAGCCAGATGGAGGGGTGAAGAGGATGGAAACGGGAAGAAAGCAAATTATTGAAACAAACAAACAAACAAAAAGACAAATTTAACCGCAAAAGATCTTTGATAATGCCGAGTCCTGTTGTTAGAGTCACTGCAGAGTTTGAAATGAGGTGACTGCCAGAACGCTCAGGTCTTTGAACTTGTAATGGGAAGGCTCAGAACCTCCCGATGCAGACAGCAGGTCTCAAGAGCTGAACTGGATTTTGGCCGGTGAACTCTAGTCACTTGCCTGTGACCTCTTCACTTGGAGCTTTTTAAAAATTTAATCAAGTCCCACTGAAATAGATGCTGGTTTGCCTGCCCAGTGTGTGTCAGAGGCCTGCCTGCCTGTGTTTCCACACCCAGCTCTATCCTCAGGGTGCCTGTAGGCCATATTTGGCGACACCTCTCCAGTGTTGGTGTTCAGCAAAGTTGAGTGGTTTTTCAACCCAGATTTTTAACTGGCTGGCCTGGCTGGCTGGCTGTATGGCTGTATTCACACATCTCATTTTGTAATAATATGCAGATCCACTTGGCACCCAGTCGACTCCCAAAAGAGTAGAGGATTAAAGAAATTTTAAGGGAGGAAAAAAAGGCTCTGCTAACTAGGTCTCATTTCTCTTGGAGGTCTAATTTATGTGTCAGTATTATTTTGGCATTTGCCACAGAATCCAGAGTCCTCCAGGAGCTCAGAACCCCTTCACAGCCTCAGCTGTGATTCTGTAGAACACCCTAATTTATGGACAATCCGCTCTAAATTGAGAAAGGATTTTCCCTCCTGATACGGAGGAGGTGTAAATATTTTCATTTACCTCTATCCGCGCCTTTTAAATTTCATAAAAAGCACCCCTCCTCCCCCCCCCCTCTCATGGCTCTCCAAAAAGAGGTTTTCCCCACCTGTGGTCTCTTCAGGTGGGAACATGAGAGGTGAGCCTGCCCAAACTTCTGAATCAGGTCACTGCAGTGAGGACCCTGTCCGTAAGCTTTAGATCAGTGCTGGGGCTTGGTGTCTGGCCGGGACTGTATGTTCCTAACCGCAGAGCTTCGTTGAGATGCAAATAACCTCCCCCCTCCCCTCCCAAGGAATAGCGATTTTATATTTGATTTCCTTTTTTTTTTTTTTTTTTTTTTTTTTTTTTTTGTTTTTCTTGTTTTTTTTTTTCTTCCCCCCCCCCCCCCCCCTGCATAAACCCGAAAAATGTAGGTGTCTAGTCATATACAGGTCTTAGCAAGAAAGAAAGTTCGAGAAATTCAAGCCGCCATTAAGGTACGTCTGGCTTGCCCAGTTGTAGGGGGCTTTTCATCTCCATGGTTACAGGCTTTTCCTTTGTTTTCCTCCCTTCCCCTACCCTGCAGGTGTCTAGTCACATTCAGGTTCTTGCCAGAAGGAAATCTCGTGATTTTCATTCCAAGCTAAAGGTATGCGCTTTTCTGCTTTTTGGCTCGTGGTTGCTATGCACCTCACTTCCTGTTTTCCATGGTGACTGGTGAATGCCTGGTGCCGGGATTCTTGTAACCTAGCTTCCTAGCATGTGAGGGCTGTTTACATTTCTTTGTGTCTAATCTCTCCGTTTCTGTACTGGCCTCACATTAAACTCTATGTGTTTGTGTGTGTGTGTGTGTGTGAGTGTGTGTGTGTGAGTGTGTGTTCCCAGTAACAACGCAATCGCAGCAGAGAGCTGGTCTTGATAACTTCAGCACAGAAACAAATATTAAAAAAAAATTCTAATAACTGCCCTGTAGCGCTGGGCTAGCAATTTGCACCCAGAGAAAACAGTTGGTATATACTTAAAAAAAGAAAAAGAAAAAAAGAATCATCCCCAGAGTTGTTGTGAAATGACTTTATAACACACATTTAGAAATGATGCTAATTTGTATTTTTAATGTACTTTAAAAAATATTTGTGGGACTGGAGAGATGGCTCAGTGGTTAAGAGCACTGGCTGCTCCCCCAGAGAACACAGGTTCAATTCCCAGCACCCATATGGCAACTCACGACCATCTGTAACTCCAGTTCCAGGGGATCTGATGCCGTGTTCTGGCCTCAGCCAGCAAAACACATACACATAAAATAAATAACAGTAATAGTAATAATAATATTAAGAAAATACATTTTCATATACATTTCTTTCAATTCAGTTTCATCAGATGTCTTCGACATTGTCTGACATGCTGGGGGTTTTTGTTTGCTCTGTTTTGTTTTTTTGAATAAGTCTCTTTAGTAGAGAATTCTAAACCAGGCTTGGTAGCTTATACCAGTGATCCCAGTATGTAGGAGGCAGAGGCAGGGAGGATTGCTACAGATTCATGAGATTCCATCTCAAAAATACAGAAAAGAAAGAGATAAAGAGATCTACAGATATGGCCATAGGCAAAACACAGTGGATCTTGGAGATAACTACATTCTCAAACTCATGTGCATGTTCACAGAGAGCTTTTTTATTTGTACCTCATTTATAACCATGTGCCTTTCACAGTAATAAGTAAGAATTTAAAAATTAAGGCGCTGATAATTAATTTCAAGTTCCTTTTCCTGAGTCAGAGTTTATAGTAAAGTGTGCATGACTTTTACGTTTCTGCAATGCACTAATCCACAGCCTCTGGGAAGAAGGTCTTTGGTTCATAGTAAAAATTAATCTAGGATCACATTGTTGCTATTCTCAAGCCCCCCTCCCCCCATTACATTTGTGGTTTTATTCAACACCAAAACAGTGTCATTTCATAGTGCCATACACTGTGGCTCCTTCCCCAAATCCATCAACTTTAAAATGCAAACCAGGCCAACCGGCACAGAACTAGGGCAGGAAGGATGTGCGCTCTGCAGTGGGCAGCATGCTTGCTCGCTGGCACGTGTGGCTGATGGTGGCTGGCTTTGAGCTGCACTGGCTGAGCAGTTGGAAGGCTAAAGAACTTTCTAGATCCTGCTTTTTAACCAAAGGTGCTGTACTCTCTATGTGGATGTAACTACCCCAGGGCTTGCTCAAGTTCACTCTGATTCTCGTTTCTCTAGGCTAATGAACTAATGATGTACAAAGAAGTTTATAGATACCAATTTTATGTTTCCATCTATGATGTTACAAACTATTTCTCCACTATGTGTGTGTTCCCTATAGGCTTTGGGGAAGGGGGGAGCAGGGGTGGATGGAAACATCAGAAGGTGATCTAAAACAAAAATGTCTGGCTCAGGAGGGATTGCCTTGAGGTATGAGAAGTCACTTGGAGGCTTTTCAACTGTCTTTAAATCAAATGTGCCATGGTATTATGCATACACCTGTATTCAGACAGACATACTTGTTTTTATATATTTGTTCTTAATAAAAAAGACGGCTTCTTCCTCACTTTTAACCTACTCTTGGCAATAAGCACAAGGGGGCAGGCCTAGCATTTGAATTCAAGAAGTACCACTGCCTCCTGAGTTCTTTTCTTCCACACTCCTCTTATAGAAATAGAGTCCTCATAGGGCGGTGGTGACACACGCTTTTAATCCCAGCACTCAGGAGGCAGAGGCAGGTAGATCTCTGAGTTTGAGGTCAGCCTGGTCTGCCGAGCAAGTTCCAGGACACCCAGGGCTATACAGAGAAAACCTGTCTCAAAGGGGAAAAAAGACACAAAAAGACAAAAAAAAGAAGACAAGGAAAAGAAATGGAGTCCTCTGTGTCTCTCTCCATCAGCCAATACCTATCAAATGTTCCAGGCATGGCACTCATTGGTGGGCTCTTGGCAGCAAATCCCCTGTCCCAGAACTAGCCATGTAAATGGGACTCTGAGATGTAGGGTACTGTTGGATGTTAGCAGAAGAGCCACGATTTGATACAGAGGGAGCACCATGGCCACATTCCTGAAGAATGGTCTTCAGTGTCTGGGATTTTGAGGACAAACGTTGAATTCTGATGTGGAACCTTCTGTGTTCTTTCATGGAAGCCCACAAGTTCTGATTTTGTGGTTCTGATTTCAAGAAAAAAAAATACAGAAGAAATTATAGTTCAGTAGGTCAAGTCCCTAATTGACTTGACAGAAGTGACCAAGCCTCATAAAGAGCTAAGAAAAGATTGAACTCGGCTCCTTCTGAATCCTAAACTAGCTAAGAGCTTCATGCCAGCCTCCTGTAGAGAAGTGGCCACCCACCCCTTGGTCCCTGGAGCTGGACCCACAGCCCTTCCACTAAGTGCCTGCATTGCACTGTTGAGCTGATCTATGGAGGTCATTTGAAGTAGACACTGGTGGTCACCAGTAACTTAGTGGATGGTGGTGTCTTGTTACTGCTCGAAGGGCCTCATTACAGTCAAGGAGGACACAGATCAGCTCTTGGTGTACCTGCTTGCCAGCCGTGTGCTCCATGGACATTTTAGTTTCGTGTCGCTTCACTGGCCCCCAGCAGAGCATGGGTTTGTGTCTGCAGGTCTTGCAGCGGGAAGGTGACCTCATAGTCCTGTCTCAGCTCTCTCGGCTGGGCTCCGGTATCCAGCAGCACACAGGGGAGACACAGTGACGGGTGTCTTCAGAGTTCACCACAGGGACAGGCTGATGTCCTAGTTAACTCCTCCAATAACTGCTGAGATAAACTCACAACACAACTTGAAGTCATCTTGAAAAGGACATAAATAGCTTCCGGGTATACAGTGGGGGTAGCAGGAAGTAGTCAAAATTACATGAGCTATTGTGTTTTCCTTGAGAAAGATGTAGGAGGCTTGTTGGAGAAGGTGACAGATGACTTGGCTACCACTGGTCCATTCTCATTGGCAGTGCTTTTTCCAGGCTGCTCACCATGTCTTCATATACCCAGAAACCAAAGTGGGATGTGTGGGTTTTTGTTTTTGTTTTTGTTTTTGTTTTTGTTTTTGTTTTTGTTTTGCGGGGGGTGCACCTCCTGTGAATACTAAAACCAGGGTCTCATTTCCTTATCTTCCCACCGAGTTGACAAAATTGGCATGTGTACAACTGGGTCCCTGATGGGTGCACTTCCTCATGAGACTACTTGCTTTAAATGTGCGTGTGTGTGTGTGTGTGTGTGTCTCTGTGTGTGTGTCTGTGTGTCTGTGACTGTGTGTGAGAGAAAGACACACACACACACACACACACACACACACACACACACACACACACACGGAGGTCAGAGAACAACTTTCCCGTGTCTGTTCTCTTCTTATAGCATATGGGTCTCTGGTCAGGCCATCACCTTTACCCACTGAGCCATCTCTCCATCCCAAGCCTAATTGCTTCTCCTTTACCAGAACAGGATGTGAGAATTCTTCAGGCTACTGGTTTTCCAGCAGCCCTCCTGTTTGCTGTGATAAAGCACCCTGAGACAGGAACTTGGGGAGGGAGGGGTGTATGTCATCTTACAACTCTCAGGTCACAGTCCATTACTCATGAAACTCGGCAGGAACCTGGGGGCAGGTACTAAAGGCAAGCCAAGGAGGAGCACTGCTTACTGACTTGTCAGCCTGCTGTCTTAGACAACCCAGGACCACCTGCCCAGGGGGTGGCACCACTCCCAGTGGGCTGGGCCCTCCCACAACCATATCAGCTATTAATCAAGAAAATGCCCCTAGACTTGCTTACAAGGCAATCTGATGGAGGCATTTTCTCAATTGAGGTCCCCTTTCCCTCATAATTCTAGCTTGTGACAAGTTGATGGCATCTCTGCCTTCTTTTACAAGGGTATTTGTGGTGTGTATGTGTTGGGGGGGGGGGAATAGGTGTTGGCATTGGGTGTTTTCCACAACTTCTTTCCATCTTACGTTGAGGCAGATCTCCCGAGCTCACCGAGATTAGGCTGCTCCAGCCATCCAGCCATCCAGCATGCTCCAGGATCCCTTGTCTCTACCATCTGTGTGTTGGGATTGCAGAAAAGGCCTCCATCCTACCCCCACCCCCAATTTATGTAGGTGCTGGGGAATTCAGACTCAGGTCCTCACACTTTCATGGGAGATACTTCCCCCGCAGTCGTCTCCCCAGCCCAATGAAAAATAGCAAACCTCAGGTTTTAAGTTGAAAATCTTACTGAAACTGTAACATGAAATATAAAAGTGGATCTAATTGACACCCGCTCTCTCAGATCTTAGCTGTGCATTGTCCTTTGGCTGTTCCATGGAATATAGTTTGAGAAACCACCATCCCTGCCTCGGGCAGAAGGCCAAGAGGGCCTCTAATCTCGGAGCTGGTTTTCAGCCTTAGTGTCCTATACTAAGTGTGTGTTTCTGACTTGTGTTTCTCTGAACCAAAAACAACTCACAGGTGACAGAGCCTCTCCTATGGCAGTTTCATTGACCAGGTTGCTACTGACTGGTTGTCATAGTGACTGTAGGCTTGATCACCTCCAGGTATGCAGACTCTTAAGTCCATTTCCATTTTAGCACCCAGGAAAGGGTTCTGTTGAACTTTACAAACAAAGGAGTGATTGCTTCACTCAGCCTCTGGGGTTTCTTCAAACCTGGTGTGCTGCAGGCCTTGACTTCCTAGAACTGGTAATCTGGGGAAACACTCAACTCTGTGATAATTGCCTGGTTGGTTTCCCATAGCCAGGAATCTGCAGTAGCCATGAAACAGGGCCCAGAGAAGAAAGAATGCCTGACCCGAGAGTGGGACATTGAAGAATATTCTGTGGAGGGGATGCAGTTAGAACTGGGCGTAGAGGAACCTGTTCAGTTTTCATGTAGGTAGGGTATCTGGAGCACCCTGAAGAGTACCGTGCAGGTGGTCCCCGGGTGATGACTGGAGCGGCCCTGTGTCATCTCACTGAAGTAGGAGCATTTGCTAGGGAGCGCACACAGGTTATTCATAAGACCCTTTTGGAAAGACCTTACAGCTTGCTCTAGGAGGATGGCTAAGTAAGAGAGGCCAAGCTGGAGGCAGCATCCTAGTGCCTGAACTATGACTGTGATAGGAGAAGTGGGTGCCTGGACCAGGGGCTCCTCCACAGCCTGGGCCCTGCTCAGTTGCCTTCATTTATTTGTCCCTCTGGTCAGCCTCCACCAACTCCCCATAACCTTGCTATGACTGCTTTGGGCTCTCTCCTCAGTGTTCGTAAGAGAGAATTATGAACACTAGTTTTGTTCTTAAGTCTGTAAAATATATGATAGAACTCCTGAACAAGAATTTTAAAAAGATTTATTTATGTACTCTGTATTTTTGAGAGTTTTGTCTACATGTACATACACACCATGTACATGAAGATGGCATTGGATTCTATTATATACAGTGGTGAGTGCTGGAATTGAACTCAGGACCTCTGGATGAGCAGTCAGTACCCTTAACTGTTGAGCCAGCTCTCCAGCCTCCTGAATAGGAGTTTCAATGACATTTAAAATGTAGCTTGTTCAGAGCTGGGAAATGGCAGAGCCAGTAAAGTGCTTGCCAAGCAAACAGGAAGACCTGGGTTTAGATCCACAGCACCCATGTAAAAGCTGGGTGCGGGTGCGCACGTCTATTATCCTAGTGCTGGGGAGGTCCCTCGGGACCCCTTAGTCTTGCTAGGCAGCCAGCCTAGCGTCTCAGAACAATAAGGTGGAGCGTGATCAAGGAAGGAACACACACACACACACACACACACACACACACACACACACACACACACAGTGTGATGGAGGAGACCCAGAACTTCTTACAGATTGGGTTCTTTTAAAGTAAAACTGATTAGCGGGGAGAGTGCATCACTATTAACTATGAAGCTTTTGCTCTTTGCTAAATTTTAAGTATATAAAAGTCAGTACATAGTCAGGTGTGCTTGCTCATACCTGTAATCACAGCACTGGGGAGACGGGCATTGTCACCAATGTAAGGTCAGTCTCCTAGGCCAACCATAGCTACATCTCAAAAAGCAAAACTTCATGCTTAGGTTTGTATACTCCGGAGTGACTTTTTGTTGATGTTGTTAGAAACAAGGAAAAACATTGTTTTGTACTTCTTCTAATTTCCTCCAACCCTCTTCCCTAACTAAGCTTAGTCCCTCCCCCGCTTCCCCTCCTCCCAAGCCTTTCTTTTGTTACTTTGATAAAATAAAACCAAGGGAGAATTCTGTCCCCATCTTGCCCTGACATTGTATTAAGCTGGATGTCACTCATTGTCTACCACGAGTTCTTGCTGTTGCCCCTGACACCAATACGGGACTCCCTCAGCATTTACAGCAGCCTCAGAAGACAGACTGGTCACTCGCTTCAGGCCATGATCCTGTGGCAGAGATGCAAGGTGGCTGAGAGAGAGGAAGCTGGGGCTATAGCCCAGTGCCTGAGCACCTGCCTGGCGCGGTTGAATCCCTAACAGCGTGACAAGGAGAAGAGAAATGTGGACTGAGACTAAAACTGCATTTGAGCAGAGAGGACGGTGTCGGCTGCTGAAGTAGACAGACACTCCAGAAGAGCCCCTGAAGATGGAGAAAGGAATGAAAGGCATTTGTGGCCAAGCACCAAGATAGTGGAAATTCACACAGTCGAGGGTTTATCTTATCTTGATCAAAACATCTAAGAAAGAAGCAAAAGTGCTTCCTGCAGGCCTCTGGGAGCTTATCTTTGAGGATGCTTCCCTGCTTTGACCGAGCCCCTCTGACCCAAGGCTCTTCAGGGAGTGGGTGTGTTTTAGATGACCCTCAGCTTTGTAGCTGTCCTGACTCCATCAGCAAAGTAGAAGATGGACCCACACAATGCAGTAGGCAAGTGGTCTCTAGGTCTGTGGCATAGGTGGATTGGCATTCACAGATGCCAGCTTGGAACTGGCTATTTGATTTTGTGACCAACTACATCTGCTGTGCTGGTCTTTCTTGCCATTGACACCCCAGTCCCCTGCAGTTTAGAGTCTTACCGAGATCTCAGATAGGGTTCTAGGAGACAGCATAGTGGTCTGAGGAGCAGCTTGCAACAGTTGAAATTCTTCCCGACTCTGAAATGTTTGACTCTTCATAAATTTATCAAAATTAGTTCTTTCAGAGTTTCTACGGATTGTGACTCATCCTGCCATGGAAAAATAATGTAGCTGATTTTTCCATGTTTTGCCTATTTTCTTTTTCCTCTGTGGAGTTTCTACACAGAGATTTCTGCTGAGTCTCTTTCTTCACCCAAGATGTCCAGAACCATAGGACCCATACCTGGCTATGCAGATGGCCCAGGAGATAGATGGAGCCAACCTTTCTACCTCATGTTTGTGTTCACATGATTGCACAGCATGAGACAGTATGTCCTCACCTTGGCAAGAATCTGTCTTGGGCAGGTTTGTTTGTGTCCAGCTGTGGCACGCAATGAAGAAAAGCTCCAATAGTGCCTCATCATAGCAGAGCTGGTGAAGACACATGTGCCTCTGATCTGTCCAGTGACTGACTAAATTATTAGCTACATGAACACTCCTGAGGCCTTCCTTATTTCTGTCCTGGAGCCCTTTGTGATATGATTTTTCAACAGACCTTTTGTTCTAGTCTACCATTGCTTCTAATAAGCAAAGAGCTTAAAGTTCAAATCCTTGATTTCATCCTTCCAAGAACCTCCATGGATCATTGCTCAAGTGCACCCTGCTGCATCCAGTTGATGTTACCACTGAAGCCTACTCCAGGGGAGGCAGGCGTGCCACACTCACATGAGGAGTGGGACCTGAACAGAACATAAGGTCCCAAGCCTTGATGGGAACCTGCATCCTTCTGGCCATGTGTTGGGTTTGGGAAACCATGGCAACTCCCTTCAGGTTCTCTTGCCTTCATGACATGAATCCTTTGACCTCAGAGGTACTTTTAACTGATGTGGGGTAGAATTAGAATCTCCACAGGAATATGGCAAGGACTGACTTTGTGAGCCCAGCACTGAATCTGTTTGCCTCTCTGTTCAGGCTGAACTAGGCCTCTCAGTTCTTAGGGTAAACTGAAGCAGCTCTATTCTATGTTTTTATCCCTGCATTGAGAAGTCTCATGCTAAGTAACCTCCAAGGTCTGTTGGAGAACACTCTAGAATGACGTTGGTAGCCAAGATTGTACGGTGAAGACCAGAGCTCCTGAGCTGCAGGTCATAGCAGGGGAGGCCTGGATGGTGGGCCAGTGGTTTGACACCTTGTCTGATCTGGGCTGTCCGTGTTCCTTATTTCACAAAGGTAGTAAGGGCTCAGAAAAGCTGTGTGACCTGCCTAGGGTCACAGATCTGACCCTAATCTTTAGCCAAATCAGGAGCCAAAGCCCAAATTCTTCGCAGGACTACCCAGAAGGGTTCCTGTCCCCAACTCGAGGTGCTGTGCATGGGTTCCCTCCAGCTAGCCCTTCTCCTCTGAGTTTAAAGGAAATGGCAAAGATGAGCAGTGAGGGCTAGCTCTCACTCCAGATCTCAACTGCCAGCTCCCAGACAAAAGGGCAGGACACAGGAAGGTCTTTTTTCCCTGGACCTAGCTCCAGACCACAGATGGCTTATATCCTCAATTCTTGGACAGTCTCAAGGCTCACCTACCCAGCTCCTCGTCTGCGGTTCTTTGTGAAGCCAAAGGCTCATATCAGAAGAAAAGAACCACGGTGGACAATGACACAGTGCTAAACATAGCTCTGTACATTTGAAAATGAACAATGTGTAAAAGCCTTGAAACATTTTTTTCTTTGATGTGAATGGAGTCGGGCATTTCGAAATACAATACGATGAATTAATTGCTACTCATTAGGCTGCAAGTCAGGCCAGCGCTGAATGTGGCTTCCCTCCTCCACAGTAGCTGTGGCCTGACCAGAATCGCCCCTTTTGTATTTGCTCCCGCCTTCTGCAATGATAAGCAAATTAGAGATTGGAGCTAGAAAACATTCAAGTGCCCCATCCTTTGCCCAGACCACCGTATGTTTTTGTGATATTTATCTGCTCAAGGGTCACGGCTAATTATTGCAGAGGTCACGTGAATCCACACTATGCTTGATTAGAAACATCTGCAAAAGTAATTCTTAGGGAAGTATTTTGTGTTGTCTTTCTGGTGGGGGAAAAAAAAGGTTTTTCAAGCAAATTGCTGTTTTCCCTTCCTTGCGTTATAATTTCATGTTGCTGGGAAAAGTGTTTGCAGGAAAGCATTTAATAGCTCATGAGAGCTTTTTAGGCTTGGTCTCTGTGACTTCATATGTCTTTTTCCTTCAGTATTGCTAATTTTTCCATATGAATAAATAAGATTGGAATCTTTAAATTTCTAGATGATAGTTCACAAATAAGTTGGTGTGTTATATGGTTTATATATACACACAGTATATTCTGTATATTTAGAACTTTACAGGTTATATATGCTGTGTATAGCATGCTGTTCATTAATGGATGGCCGCTGAGATACACTGCATATAGGAGCATGCATTCTATTTATTATCCTCAGTTTTTCTGTGGGTAGTGTCTAGCGACAGTGAGATGGTTTTTGCAAACTGGGTGCTGGCAAACCATTGAGAACGGGAAAGACTCATACAATAGCTTACAGTGTCTAGACTTGAAGGGTGGACTCTTCAGCCATGTGCATTCACATTGCTGCCTTTCCATTATGTATATCACATACAGGTATTTTCCTAACACCACGTCTATTTTGATCACAAAGGGAGGCAGTCAGCAGAACAGAGTTCATCTTCATGAAATGTGAAAGCCTGTTTCCTTACTAACAGTTTGGAAGGGAGTTTATGAGTGATTGTACAGATGGGGCAGGGCCAGTGAGGGAGGAAGAGGGTAGATAATGAGACTCTTACCTCTAGCCCAGACTTTTCTAGGATCTTTGGCCCATGTTTGCTACTCTCTGGCAGTTCAGAGTGGGCCGTGGGCTCAAGAGGGACGGGGAGTATGAACTTGTCCCAGGTCTCTCCTCCTTGTTTTCCTTCTCCTGTGCTCCTGTGTACACATACACATAGTATTTCCTGGAGTCTAAGGCAGGCAGAGTATAACTCAATATTGACTTCCTACAGTGTTTCAAGATAAAACAGTACGTTCATCCTTTGTAAATCTCATCCACATCTCAGAAACATCAAGAGGTGCAAAATACATCTCAGAGTGAAATTAATTTGCTGTGCGAGCGTAGCTCACATTTCTTACATGCACCAAGACTTAACTGTGTCCATCAGCCCCTCTTCTCTTGTCTGAGAGTGAGAAGAGCCAACAGATAAAAGACCAGGACATCATTCCAGAGTGACATAGGCAAGCAATTTCCTCAGGTTTGACACTTAGGGTGATACTTTTTCCAAAGGTAGGTGCGTGTCTCTGTGCTGTAAATGACAGCCGTGACATCGTCTTTCTGGACCCCCATCTCAGGGTAAGAGAGTCTGCAGCCAGGCTCTTGCCCAGATTTTCATGTATCCCCGCCAGTGCTTATTATCTACAGGGTTGCTTTGGGTTATAGATCCCCTTCCCAAAACACACACGCAAGCACGCGCGCATACACACACACCCCCCTTTTAATTTTCCCGTGTATCTTGTAGATAAAGGGCCACTGCTATGAAATTAATAGAGTATTCTTGCTGAAAAAGATAGGAAGTCACAAGTGGAAACATTTTAGTCCATTTGCAGAAAATTGCCTGTTCTCAGGCAGGTGGGTCAAGTGCAGGAGCCACTACTTGAGATAACGTTTCCATCCCACACTTGGCTTTCTGTCTGTCAGGACAGGCAGCTAAGAGGTGCCCTGATTTGAACAAACTACTAGGTTGCTACTGATCATTAGGTCAGTGGCCTTATAGATTATGATGTGCTGGTTATAATGGAACTCACCAGCCACCCTCATAGCTACAAATATGTGCATTTATAATGGACCCAGAAGGGTGTAAGAAATTAAGGTGCAATTCTATCTAAAGTGAAGAAAATGAAAGGTGTGTCATGACTCGTCCTAGGTAGGACAGGAAGCCAGGCACTTGACTCCCCGACAGCGTGTGCTATAGAAAGCTCTGGGTACTGTAGACGTCACAGAAAACAATGCCCTTTCTCTCTTGCATTTGAACTTTGTTTTTATTTATGTACCTGCCAGAGTGGCCAGTAATTAAACAGATGAATCAGGGGGCTGGAGAGATGGCTCAGTGGTTAAGAGCACTGACTGCTCTTCCAGAGGACATGGGTTCAATTCCCAACACCCACATGGCAGCTAACAGTTGTCTGTAACTCCAAGATCTGATACTCTCACATAGACATACATGCAGGCAAAACACCAATGCACATAAAATAAAGATAAATAAATTATTAAAAAAAAAAAAAAACCCAGACACATCAGATCTTGTTCTGAAGCTATAAGAGGTAAACAGCAAAAATAGTTTCTTTGCTCCCTTCAGGCTGACTAATTTCCTTATTCCAAAAGAAGAGTGTGGCTGGTGAGGCAATCCCAGGGACTCACACGATGGAAGGCCGGAACTGCCTCCTGAAACTGTCCTCCGACCTTCACATGTAGGCACATCCATATTTAATGAATGTTAACAGTTTGAGACTATCAAGCCTTCGTGGACATTTTGAAGAACTTTTGGACATACCTAGCAAAGAGAAATGTTTCAAGCAGGTCCTCATAGCCAGTAGGTCTTGGAGATTCTAGGAACTGGTTTCTCTCTGGACCTGAGCTTTGGTTTTACAAGTTGCCTTACTAAAATGTACCAGTCATATTCCACACTGGGGCAGACAGAATCACTCCTCTCCTCAGCATCTCATAAACACAAAACTCAACAGGTCTCCATGAGAGGCTGCAGGACTTTCTCATGGAGCAGAGTCAGGTCTTGGAGTGATTTTGTACCTGTTCTTCTGAATTCACACCAGCTGAGCAGACGAGTCTGGGCCTCTCTTTTTGAGTCCGCGCCCCAAAGAAGTTGTGAAGCCTGGGGAAGGCATCTGTGACCATTCCTTTGCCATTCTCTCAGGCTCAGCAGATTGCCTAATGAGCTTTTCTAACCTCACCAGAGGTTGACTGGCTTCAGGGCTGGAGTCTAATGTGAGGGCCCAAAGACAAACTAGCAAGTGTTTATTGGTATTGTGCACTCTTCATTGTGAGTAGAGCTGTATTTACTGCTCCTAGGTTCCCTTCTGAGGGGGATGGCTGGGCAGTAAGTACATATATGGAGCCTTAAATTTTACTTACATCAACTCGGGTTAGACATGTCAGGTTAGAGGTTTGACTGGCTAGTTAATAAAACCTGCCTTGAAAGAGTGCTATCTGTGAAGAGATCTTAAGCATCATTCCTAGTCACCCGAGGCCATTCCAGCAGGGACCAGCAATCAAGGAAATGTCCCTAGGCCTTCACTGTGTCCTTGATGCAGAAGGTGCCATGGCATGGCAGATGTGCACAGTGTCTTGAGTGCAGCCTGGAGAGCTGGCACAGGGGTCCTGCTCTGGGGTACAAAGTACAGAAATGTAAAGATGCATGTTAGCTCTTCCTACTCTCCCTCCTTCCACTCACTCCCTTTCAGAAAACTTAGAATATTTTTATGTTTTAAGAATCTGTCTCTTGATAAGAGCTTTTAGAAAAATTCTCATGGTGTTCCTGGTGTGCTGGGACAAAGTACTATCCACACTTTGGAGAATCCAATGCATCTTTGTTAGAAGCTTCTAGAATAGTTTCCTAGTCTGATTCTTTCTCAGGCTCCTCTTAACCTCCCCTTTGGCAGCTCAGCCTGTTTATTCCTCACCTTTGGTTAACTCTGTAAACATGGGAGCTGCCTCCTAGCTGACACTTAGTGTCTTCTCAGCCACTGTCCCTCATCATAAACGCTGAGCAGTAGCGTTATAGAAGGCACCAGTTTGTGTTGGTGTCACTCCCTGCTTCAGTGGCCTCTGGGCTCTTGATTGTGAACCCTCACCCCTCAAGCCTTGCGAGCACCCATGGGGCCTGCCGTACACAAGGCCCCTGACCATTGTTCCATCTATAATGGGGACACCACATAGCCTCACAGTCAGGGAATTGGGGGGGAGGTCAGTTCTGTCAGTGGTGGTTTTTGGATACCTATCTCTATGATACTCTCCTAAAGTATAGAAAATGACCACATTCACGTATGCATTTTTTTATAGCACCCGAATGTTGTATTTATATACATATGTATTTTTTAACTAAAGAAGAAAAGTAACCCTGCCTTTGTACGTGATCCTTTTAACAAACTGTTTATTATTGTATCCAGGTAACAAGCATGGTAAGTATATTCTCTAAACTGAGTATTCTGTATTTTAGCTGTGCTTGGCAGACTTTTATTTTGGCTAGCTTTTATGTTACCAGTCTTGGCTTTTTAGAAAAGATCCATTTAGGAAAGGAAACACTGTGGCATCCCCTACACTCTGAGCTTTGGTAAAGGAACCACTGTAGTCTTAGCCCCATAGCATGTGCCCTGACAGCATGCTGCTTGGCTGCCCACCCCCTGCCCGTCTGCTGCTTCTGAGCTGCCCCTCCATAGATATCTGCCAGGGTTCCTGGGCCTTGAATGACCCCAGAAGGGCCTGACACTGTGACCCAGTGACAGCAGGCACCCAAATAGTGCTCCCTAAATTCTGTAGATGGCCCTGCCCCTGCTGATAGCTATTCTTCTTACCTTTCACTTGAAAGCAGGGTCACCCCTACCCCTAGTGTGATGTCATTGAGAATTCCTCTGGAAATAAAAACAATGAATACATTGTTTGGCCTCTATCTATTGGAAAATGGATTAAGGGTTTAAAACCCAACCTTGCCACTAGGTATTGCTTGCTAGTAGCCCTAGTTCCATGAGCCAGAGTCACAGCCTCCTGGCTGTGGTGTTCTCTCTGTGCATGTGTGCTTCCCTGGCCCCTGTGTGGCTCTGTATTTTAGTCCTTGTGCTCGTGGCTGTACTTTTTAACCCACATGGTAGCCATGTGTTCCATATTAAGTCAGTGTGTCACTGTCATCTTCAAGGATCAGACTGCCAAGGACAAGGCCTTGCAGCACATGGCTGCCATGTCATCAGCCCAGATCGTCTCAGCTACTGCCATCCACAACAAGCTGGGGCTGCCTGGAATTCCACGCCCCACCTTCCCGGGGGCACCGGGGGTAAGTTAGGAACCAAATCCAGGAATGGTGGTTTATTGGGTATGTATGATGGTGTAGCTACTCAGGATGCTGATTTAGGAGGATCACAAGTTTGAAAGCCTGTTAGGGCTAAGTTCAAGGCCATCCTGGCCAATTTGATGAGTCCCTATCTAAAACTAGAATTAAGAGGGACTTAGTGAGAATGTGGCTCAGTGGTAGAGCACTCACTTGCTCATCATGTACGAAGCCCTTAGGACAGTCCACAATATCACAAAATAGATAGTGGATGGACAAACAGGTAGATAATGAATAGAATGAAAGATAGATGATGGATGATAGGTAGGTAGATGGTAGGTGGATGGATGGATGCTAGATAGGGGATGGATGGATGGATGGATGGATGGATGGATGGATAGATGGATGGATAGATATATAAGACAAGGAAGGTGAAAGATGAGGCTGGAAAGAAAAGAGAAGGAAAATGATTGGTGGGAAGGAAGAAGGGAAAAGAAGAAAGAGGAAGGAGAAAATTGGGAAAGAAATAAAATTAAATATTTTGTTTCTGGTAACCCATTTAGTTGTGGCCTGCCTCTTTTACTCTTTTTCCTCGTTCTTGGTCTCCATCCCTATATCCTCAGGGTCACTTTATAGCCACCACTGGGGCAGCTCCCGAAGGCCTAGAAGCTGTCTGTTACAACGTGTTTCACCCCAGGGCCATCTTCAGTGGCCTCAGTGTCATGCCATTTTTGTAGCTCCCGAAGCTGAGGTTACTCAGTAATGAGGCGCCAGAAGAGGTGACTTGGTCAGTCCGATAAGTAATACTGTCAGGATTCTGCCCTTCTCCCTCTGGATGGGGACTAGCAGGTACCAAAGGCCTTAGGTATGCTCATAGCAAAAAGAAGTGCCCCAGTTGCTTCTCCAAGCTCTGCCTTTGTTATTTCAAGGTCCATGTGTTGCTGCATTGGACCTTGGGAGCTACCTACTGCGGGGTATTGCAGGAAGCACTTGGAGTAGAGGAGGGCCAGCCTTTGCAAAATAAACTTGACCTCTTGACCTTAGGAGAGTTTTCAGGATCGTGGTGGTTAAAGAGAGCCCCTATTACCAGGTCAGGGGTAGGCTGTGGTCTTGAACACAGCACCAACCACACCTGTACTCCAGAGACATGATGCCACAGCTGGCAGGTGGGAGCAATCTGTATGTTCTTCAGTAAGGGCTTATTATGTGGCCATGTCCCAAACTGCACTTTGATGAGAACTTATAACCTGAAGCTTTTGCCTCTTGCTTTCCAGTTCTGGCCTGGGATGATACAGACAGGACAGCCAGGATCCTCACAAGAGTAAGTCTGTGAAAGGCCGGGACAGCAGGGATTAGCCCAGCCTGGGGGATTTCTCCTCCGGCACTAGGCTCTCTTAGGGGATAAGGGAGAGAAGAGTGTCAGATGGAGTCCCTGAATCTGCCTTTCCTTATGTCCCCATGTTCTCGGGCGTGAAAAGGAGCCACCTTTGAGAGTGTGCACGGGTGTAGATTCCTTTCTCCCACCTTTAGTATTAGCAGTGATACAGCCGGAAACTTGAATTAGGCCTCCCTCCCATCCTTTGTGGCTTGCTTCACTGCAGTACCAGAGTCTCCCTCACCTGCGAAAGGTCAGCAAAGATGCTGTCTCTTTCCTCTGTGGCCGGCCCTGCAGTATGAGTGCCTGATAGGAAATCCCAGAGACCCCTTGAATTCAAGGAGCAAGCTCAGCCCACAAGAGACAGAAAGGAATTTTTCTTTGTATATTTTGAGCCATGTGGTCTGGAGAAGGGAGATCCTGACTCCTGGCATCCTAAACCTTCCTTGGGCCATGACAGATGGCCTTGGTCTGTGTGGGTTTGAAAAGTGTTCTCCATGGGTGTCTGCTACACCATGGGGGTAATGAGGATGGACCCTCTCCAGCTTGTCACACCAAATCATTGTGGGTGTTTGGTCCTCTGCAGCCTGCTGACCAGGCTCTCCCTTGGAGGGAGAAACTTCCTTTTTGTAGATATAGTTCAGCATGGAATGGGCAACCCGGTGCAGGCAGGGGGAGCCAGGCAATGTGATGGGGCCATGGAGGAGTCCTGCTGGAGGCCAAAGCCAGGCCTGGGTTGTAGCCACCACTGTACCCATAATTTTAACTCTTGCTAACTATTTGTCCCTAGCGTCAAGCCCTTTGTGCAGCAGGCCTACCCCATCCAGCCAACAGTCACAGCCCCCATTCCAGGTAAGTCTCCCTGCTTCTTCAATGGAGAATAAAGGGCACCCTGGGTCCCAAGAGTGCAGTGATGTCATTCTTAACCACCAGCTGCCCCTCTTCTTTTCCCTCCTAAGGGTGGGCCCTATTTTGAAGCCAAGAAAAGTCCCAGGCATCTCCCATCAGATGCTGGGTCCCTTCACTCTAGTTCCTCTCCCAGGGCCACACTCGTTAGGAGCCCGGATTGCCATTGCAGGGGACCTGGGTTCATTTCTCAGCACCCACATGATACCTTATAACCATTTGTTAATCCAGTTCCAGGGAATACAATCCCTTTTCTGACCTGTGGGCACCAGGCGTGCACATGGTGCATATACGTGTATGCAGGCAAAACTTTGAAGGTGATAAAAATTAGTAGATAAAAAAAATCTGAAAGCCATTTCTCCCAAGAGCTCTTCCTGCGGGGTTGTCAGGAAACAGGAAGCCTGGCCACTTTCACTTGAGACGCCGGGTCCCACTTAGGAGGGAAGTTGTTGTGGTTGCCAGCTTCAGCAGCTGCCAAGTCCTGTACTCTGAGTCAGGCACCGCTAACCTCAGCTTTCTTAGCCCATGAATTTGGGTTCCTCGGTGGCTCCCTTCTGCAATGAAGGGCTGACATGGATGCTCATAGCAGAAGCTGTGAGCCTGGCTGGCCCATCTGGCTCCCCTTCTCATGAAAAAACTCTCATCCAAATACACATAGTGTCACTCAGCTGAAATTTGTGAGGTACTATATAATCTTTAGTGTCCCAGATAAAATTGTAGTCCCTTGTTACCCTCTGCTTCCATGGAGCATCCTGAGGGAATGTTCCTAGTCTTGAGATAGAAGATGAGCCAATAGCAGCAATGCTGTATGGGTCCTGGCTTCACAGGATGCCTTCACAAGCTTTTCCTTAGATGCTTCTGTCCTCCTCGGCTTGCTCTCCAACCTGCCCTCTTTACCCAGGATCACCTGCCTATACTAGTTGCTTTGACAAAATATCAAAACATCAATACAAGCAGTTGAAGAGAGGAAAGTTTTATTTGGTTTCTCAATTTGAGGGTAGAGTCCATCTTGGCAGTGAGGTCATGGTGGCCCGAGTGTGAGGTAGCTAGCTGGTCACATTCTATCCACAGGCAGGAAGCAGAGAGGGGTGAAAGCTGATGCTCAGCTCTCTGTTTCTTTTATCTGTTGTTCAGGGCCCTAGCTGTGAGATGGCATTATCAGGGTGACTCTTTCATTTTCCTAAGTTAAACCTCATCGATGTTTTACCACAGTGATTGTAAATTTAATGAAGCTGACAATGGACATTAACTATCAACTAACAGTGTCCTGCCACAGGCCTTTAACCTTGGTTGGAGCTGTCTTCACGATGAGCCTCATGTGATCTGTTCAGCTGTCACACTGCTTGAGTACCATTAGTGGAGGGAGTTGTCCTGTCCTTCCAGGCCCTCTGTGTTCAGAATTCCACCCCATTGAGGTCTAGGAGGAGGTACATGTGGACTTGTGTAAAGGTGACAATTGTTATTTCAGGGTTTGAGCCTGCATCAGCCCCAGCTCCCTCCGTCCCTGCCTGGCAGGGCCGTTCCATTGGCACAACCAAGCTTCGTCTGGTGGAATTTTCAGCTTTCCTTGAACAGCAGAGAGACCCAGACTCGGTGAGTATGCCCAGAGGGGTGTGGCTAGTGGCAAGTGTTCCACAGCTGCTCATTTCTCCACTCTGTGGTCTATCCCTTACCGACCCCCTTTTCTTTACACCTCTGTGAAATGTCCTGTGTAAAAACATGACATGGAACAGCTGGGGAGCCCTTCTTCACCCAGGGAGAAGGATACTGTTGGCAGATAGCTCCAGCTTCAAAGGTGGGTATTTATTGCTGCTTGGACCACAAGTTCCAGGGAGTACCTTGGCTGGAGGGCAGGCCCTCACCAGGCTTATGTAACCCGTAGTGAGCATTCTTATGTGGCTGATATGATGTAAAGTATTTGGACACTATTATATTAGATAAATGATGACAGTGGACTAGTAACTTCTTCAATCATATAGTTCATATTTCTGGGTTAAAGGTTCATTCTAAAGCACTAAAGCCTAAACAGTCAGCCATTATATTATCCAGTATCTCTAAGTCTCTGGGTCCCTCATCCCGAAAAGAACACAAACGAAAGCATTATCTTCAGAAGTAATGTTGGTGCTCTGTAGACAGCAATGCCTTATCATGCTGTAAATACCAGAAACACAGGCATCTGGACTTTGTTTGTCATCTTCTCCTTCTCCTTCCCCACCCACTCCATCTTGTACACATCATCCCATGCATATGCGAGCCTCCCTTCTTCCCCACCCCAGAAGCCTGTACCCTTTGTTCACGCCCACTCCTTGGCTGTGAGTGTGAGGGTTGCATCTGTGTGTGGGTGAGCCCCAGGCAGCAACTGAAGCAGTCATGAGTTAGTGTTGGGATCCTCACCAACTCCTTGCCCTACTCTGTCTTGCAGCACTGACCTCTTTGGGAACCACGCTGGAAATGTGGTTCCAGGAGTCACTGTGGGTCTTGCTGTCATCTGTTATCAAGAGAAGGAGTCATAGGCAGCTTGGTGGCACACACAGAGCAGACAGATCCCAGTGAGTTTGAGGCCAGCCTGATCAACATAGTTCTAGGACAGCCAGGGCTCCATAGTAAGACCCTGTCTGGGACACAGAGGGAGGGAGGCAGGCAGGCAGGCAGGCAGGCAGACAGACAGTAGACAGACAAACAGGTGAGCACACACAGTCATAAGTGAACAATATGCTGAGCTTTAGATGTGACCGTCTGAGCTTCTGCTTGGCTGAGTGCAGAGATAGGTACCCAAGGCAGAGATGCTGCCCCATCCAAGCACACCAAGAGTTCACGAGGGGTCTGTCCATATACCTGCCACCCTGAGGGCTGGCAGAGAATGAGGCTGCTCCAGAGTTAGGGGATAATGAAGTAAAGTGCTAACAAACTGGAGAGCAGCCGCAGGGTCTGCTAGGCTAGTCCACACAGGTGGGGGCATTGTGAGACGGCAGAATATGGCAGTCCGCTTCTGCCTGGACGCTGGCCTCACCTTCTCCTTCCTGCACCCCGTTTGTTCCCCTATGTCTTGCCATTGACTCTTTCTCTGTAGGCCTTTAGGTAGGTTCTGTTTTCTCACGTTGCGGAGGAGGAGACTGAGGCCAGGTGACTTGAGCTATACAGTTAGCAAACAAAGGACCAGACTTGGGCCTCCTGAAGTCTACTGTTCCAACTGCTGTAAATCACACTGTTGATAAAGGACCCTGACTGCCTGCATGGTCCTGAGGAGGTCTCTCCCTCTCTACCCTATTGCTGATGTTTGAAATACGCCTAATCAAACACACATCAGATTTCTTGACCATGGTCCCTCAGTGTGGGCAGAACATCTCAAAAGCTGCAGATGCTCAGTTCCCCTATAGTCTACACACACCGTCTCCTGTACTTTAAATCATGGATTTCTTCGCCTCACCCCTCCCTTCTTCCTTCCTTCCTTCCTTCCTTCCTTCCTTCCTTCCTTCCTTCCCTCCTTCCCTCCCTCCCTCCCTCCCTCCCGTGTATGTGTGTGTGTGTGTGTGTGTGTGTGTGTGTGTGTGTGTGTGTGTGTGTGTGGTTTTTCAAGGCAGGGTTTCTTGTTGTCGTGAATTTCTTATTTTAAGTAGTTTCATACTATACTGTTTGGGGAATGTAGATGACACCATCTCATAGACTAAGGTTCAAACTAAATAGAAAGGAAGTACAGTATGCTAAGGGCCAACTACATATAGTGTGTCAGAGGCTGAAAGTTGCTTGTTCTTTGTGTACTGCTCCTGCAAAGACCTCACCCACCTGCGACTCCAGCTTCCAGAGATCTGATTCCCTTTCCTGGTCTCCAAGGGCATGTGCATTCAAAGACACCTGCATACAGAAGGTGTGTAATGAAAACTAAAGTCTTTTTAAAAGTAAGGTTTCTTGATCTTTAGTTTTAAAATGTTAGTTTCAGCTGGTCAGAGGTGGTGCACACCTGTAATCTCAGCACTAGGGAGGCAGAGGCAGGTGGGTCTCTGAGTTTGAGGCCAGCTGGGTCTACAGAATGAGTTCCAGGACAGCCAGACCTGTGACACAGAGAAACCCTGTCTTAAAAAACAAAACAAAGCAAAATTGTCTAGTTTCAAGGTTAGAGATATAGCTCAGTGGGAGAGGGCTTATTTAGTATGAATGTGCAAGACCCTGGGTCTTGCCCACAGCATTTCAACAGGAAGAAAGTAAGTATAATTTCAGACAATGAAAATACTTTTTCTATACACACACATGCATGCCTGTGCACATACATACACACATCTATGCGCTACACATGCACAAAAAAAAAAGGAAAAAAAAGAAAGAAAATGCTTTCTAAGATATCTTGATGTTTCTGACTTGGGATATGATGTTTATATCAGATTCGCCAACTAAAAATCATATCACTTTTATATATTTTGTGTTAGCTAGTCTGTCTCACATATTATTTCTTAGAACACCCATTTTGTAGTTAAATGCATATATATGAATGTATGGGGGCTGGCTCAGTTGGTAGAGTGCTTGCATAGCATGCATGGGGCCCTGGCTTTGATTCCAACACCACATAACCTGGACGTGGCTGCCTATGCCTATAATCCCAGCATCTGGGAGGTAGACACAGGAAGATCAGGAGTTCACAGTCATCATTGGTTCGATAATGAATTGCAAGCCAGTCTGGGCTACATGTTTAGCAGGCTAAAAATTATGCATCTTCAATTTTGGTGGAAACACAAGGGCCCAAAGTGTGGTTTCTGGAAGAGAAAAGTGGTAATTGACTCCTTGAAGTGAAAGGGAATTAACCAAGTTATTTAAAGTATCTAACAGTGTCTGAAGCGCCAGCCTTTGCAATGACCTCACCTACCATCCACTAGGCAAACACCCTGTGCTGGCCCCTGACAGGCCCAAGTGCTCCTTCAAAATCAAGATTAGGCTGAAAAATCCAAAACATGTGGATGATTTCTTTGGTTCTTGCAATTTCCGAGACATTAATTTCATTGTATTTTTGTTCTATGATAGAAAAGTTCTGGTCATTTAAAATACTCAGCTGGTATGTTTAAAGACATTTGGAAATAGTTAAAATTTAATGTGAAAACATTAATCACATTGATTTGATAAGGAAATCAGCAAAGTGGCCAGTTCTCGTATCTTAACCAAATTGAGTGTCTCAGTTGGAGTGTCTAGACCTTTGTTCGTATCTACTTACAGGTGTATATATCCTGTATCTTTGCTGCCTTGTAGGCTTGTTTAAATCATGAGGTGGTGAGATATCCTCAGTAGGGGCTGGGGGGGATGAGCTTGAGACCACTTCTGCTCTTGCAGAAGATGAGTTCGATTCACAGCGCCCCCATCTGGCAGCTCCCCAGGAGTCAGCAGGCATCTGCGCTCATGTGTATATCCCCACACACAGACACACATGCACACAATAATTGGAATGAAATCCATCTTAAAGAATATTCTTAGAACTTACAGGCAAGAAAGAGATGAAGCAGCCAGATAGGGTGCTGGGGAGCTCGTTTATTTACTCTGTAGCTCGATGCTGAAGTCGGTCACCCTACCTCTTCTTGAATAAGAGGCTTGAAGGGGATTGCTGTCGCATAGGCAGCTTTGAACCCTGGTCTTCTGTATCATGATTGCTTAGCTGCCTAACAGCAAAGCCCAAGAGCCTGGACCCTAGCCTGTCTCCCTGGTACAGGGCTGCCCACTCTGTACCAGCCTTTCTTGAAACCCCACTGGCTCACTGCATGATGCTGCTGTCATCACCAGGGACGTCTCAGGTTTGCCACTGTCACGCGGGTGGTGTTAGTTCCAGTAGCAGTATGGCCGGTACCTCTTAAACCTTTCCTATGTGCCAACACTATATGTTAGCTTATTTAATCCTTAGGAAGCAGTGTGCCTAATGTTAGACTGCCAACTGGTACTCAGAATGGGACTCATATCCAGGTCAGCTGACTCTGAGTCCTGAGATTGTGACCAAAAGGCTGTCTGGTTCATTTATGTCTGAGGAATAGCCTGTGTTCATGGCCCGAGGCGGTGAGGGGCTAATGGAAGAATACTAGATGGCTGCACGCCCCCTGCTGGCGCCGTGTCCTGTGTGCAGCAGATGGCAGCACTTCCCCAAGTTGGTGGTTGTTTATGTCGGTAGAAAACCGCAAGGCAGTCAGTCCCTCTGTTACCTTTGGCTCCACTAGAAGTGAAGAGACAAACAGCAGAGGGTGAAGAAGAGAAGGAAGAATCTAAGTAACAAAGTCTGTTTTAGAAGTGGTTGGGAATGCTTGAAAATACCCTTTCTATGTGGATTTGGTGTTGTGCAGCAACTGACCTAAAGTGTGAAGTGTAAGCTCCCCCATGGATGTGGGCAGTTTAAAGGGCCAGTCCTGGAATTGGGGCCCAGTGTCTGGAGGCGATGTAGGCAGCTGTTTCCTTGTACACACAAACTCTCATAGCAGGAAACTGTGAGTGGTGTCCTGTGTGTGCCTGATAAAGCCTGGATGGTTCCTCAGCCCCCACTCCCACCCACTCCTGGGACAAGGAAGGTTCCTTCAGTGATGCGTTGTCTCTCTACTCACCTGCAGCACGGCTTCTCCTTGTCACTCTTGCCAGGTGCCAGGTTCCATGTTTCATGTCCACTGTGGTCTTGAGTGCCAGCACAAGCAGGAGCTGAGAGCAGGAAAGGAGAGCGTGCAGGGCTGCTTAGGTGAGAGCTGCATTAGAGAAGGGAACACTGGGAGAGGATGACACATGGTCCAGCTCTGGTGTGGTACTGGAGCACGCCTGACCAGGCAGGCGAGACCCTCCTGAGCTTGCCCTAGTGAGTGCCTGGTCATCACTAGCACTTGCTACCTGTACCATCAGCACTGGGCTGGGCCTTTTGCCTCCAAAAGGCACGGGTGAATGAATGGAGAGCTGGGTTAGCATTTCTAGGGGCTCCTTTTACAGCTCAGCATTCTGTGAAGGCAGAGAACTAAAGAATGTCCTCACCTGAATTTTTCTGCCTCACTTTTGTGACATCTGTATCTCATACAAAGATAAGATTACTTGACTTCTTAGCCTGTGAGCCTCAGTTTCCTGGTTTTGGTGTGAGCATAGTTGGGTTTCTGGGTAGCCATGTTAATTACACATTGCCAAATGGTTTTTGAACTGATCTTAAAGTACTACAATGGGAAATGTACCAGATGGTGGGTAGTGAGGACAAAGCCTTGGGGAGTAGCCAGCTGCAAGAGGCGGAGGGTACCTGGGATGGCTGAGCATGCCGATGGAATGCAGAAGAGCCATGGAACAGGGGAGGAAGCTCTTGATGCAGTTTCATGTCATCCTTAAATTAAAAAGATCTGGCATTGGTGCTGGGACCCCGCCTCAGATGTTATATAGCATTGGAAACAGTTCACAGATAGATGGAAGGGTTGGCTATTTGAATAAAAAACCAATGGCTTGAGGCATTTTAGGGAAAGTCCAAGCAATAAATCACTAATATCTAGGGAGGTCTCTGGCTGGACAAGTACCTCCCCCTCCATACTGTCTGTCTTTCAGTGAGAGGATGACAATGACCTCAAAATGGGGGAGAAAGAGGATCAGGATGGACAGTTAGTTCACAGATGGGGGTGTGGGCTGAAGGCAAAGTCCAGACATTTGTGTTCTGCTAGGTGGAAATTGCTGAAGGGTGGCCTAGGCTAGGGATCCAGCAATGCCTGGCTTCTGCTCCTTATCTCCAAGTGGCTGGAAGCATCTCATCTGGAGCGTGGGAGCCTGGGCTGTGGTGTGAGTGAGTCAGCAGCCCTCCTTGCCTAAGGGAGCCCATCCTGCAGGAGACCATGGGCCTCTGACCCAGCTCTCATTGATGTCCCCACTGATGTCCCCTCAGATAACCTGATTCCTTCCAGTAAAGTGGTTGGGCCAACACAGGCCCAAAGATGATTTAATTTTCTTATCTTTATAGCGTCTTTCAAAGGCTTAAATTACCAGCTCCAGTAAAATTCCTTTGTCAGACCACAGTTCTGACGTTGCTTGGTTCGGGGAAATGTCATCAGAACAAGTCAAAAGAAATTAGCATCTAGGAGCCTTTGCTGTGAGAGGGGGCAGAGGGTTGAGGACGGCATGGGTTGGAGATGGAGAGTTTAGAGTGGATTTCCAAGCATCCTTGCCTCTGCCCTGGGTGGCTGGAGCCGGGTAGTGTGTAAGTTGTGAAGTTTACAGGCTGGGTAGGGCTGCTAAGCCAGTTACTGTGTCTCACGAGTTGTGTAGCTGATTGGCAGATTGTGTTGCAGCTCTCTTTCACTTGACCTTCACATCGACCCCCTAGAGGTGACCCAACCAGTTGTGTCATCCTTGTGTTCAGATGACACAGCCCAGAAAGGCTGATAAGCCACCATGCCTCAGGTCACACAGCTCTCCAATAGTAGATTCCTACCTGGGTATCCTTGACATCCTTAAAATACATGGTCCCAAAGTACATTTGACCTGGGGCTTGGAGGGGTGCTGCGACTTGGTTTGATGGTGGGCTGGGCCCAGGTGGGTTTTCCTCTGTGGTCCTCCAGGAGGACCCAAGAGATGAAGTGGCATCCAAGGCTCTGCATGATGCCCAGGTGTGGTGCAGTCCCTCAACTCTTGCTGCTCTGACCAATGCTAAGTTGTCCCACACCCGCACATGGCTTCTCATGACTGCAGCCTGTTGCTGGGTGGTTTATATTCTCTGAGCTGGTCTGGGAACTCACCCTCTTTCTTCATTAGCCTTTGGGGAAGAGGCAATTGAAAGCATCTGGAAATGCAGGTTTTATAGACATTTCACAGAGGCCCAGCCAGGCTCCATCTGCTTTCTTTGGCGGGTCGGCGTCCCTCCCACTTGCCTTCCCTGTGGCCGCCCTGCACTCAGCCATTGTATCTTTTCAGTTGCACTGGGTGGAACTAGGAAGTGAGGAGGAGGCATCCTGGTATAATATCCTGGAAGTAAAGGGATATAGCACTGTGCAGTGCTTAATCTCAGGAGGAAACGCCTGGTTCAGGTTCACTGGCTCTCTGGCAGCTGCATAGAGGCCCATGTAATCCCCAGCCTCTGCGGCCTGAGTCTGCAAGTCACTTTCTTGACTTGACTCCACACCCTTCCCCTGTTCCTGCCATTAAAGGCTGCCCAGGTCACCCTGAGGGTACCCAGATGGACAGTCCAAGCTAGAGCGTGATGGGAAGCAAATGCAGGTGATTTGTCCTCATTCTGATTCAGCTTAGACATTAGTATCCTTCGACATGAGTTATTTGTCTCAGTTTCTTTAAATTCCTAAGTGGATTATAATTTTTCCCTTGGTATCATTTGACAGCAGTCATTTTTCAAGGTTTTACTAAGTTCTTCAAATACTTGGAATTTTTCGGAGAAGTTTAGGAGAAGATCGCCATCTTCAGGTTGCATGGTGCAGTGCAGCTCTCAGGCCTATCCCAGGGCACAGAGATTATTTGTAGAACTTTTCTTCCTCCCTCCCTCCCTCCCTCCCTCCCTCCCTCCCTCCCTCCCTCCCTCCCTCCCTTCCTCCCCTCTTCCCTTCCCAGAAATGAAATGGCCACATCAGAAATCTCTGAACAAGGTAGAATATTTTCAGTCCCATTGGGAAAAGGAAAGAGGCTGAGGTGGAAGAGAAACCGGTGAAGTCCCAATAATCACCGGAATCTCTGTTCCTCTTTTTCATGGATCAGGTACATCCCCAGCCACTCCATCATTTCAGAGGACAGACCTTTAGTGTTTCCTCAAAGGGAGCCTCTGGTGCTGGAGTCTTCTAGCCTGAGGGAAATTCAGGTTACAACTCTCACCTCCCTCCAGGAGTGATGGTAGCTGTAGCCGTGGCAGTGGGGCTCACCCCATGAGTCTGGAACTTCCCACCCTCTGGCTCTGCTTTAAATCACTTTCCATGTTGTTGCTCTCTGAGGGAACACACCACTTCAGATGGTCTCAGCCCAAGCAGAGAAATGCACAGTTATGGAATAAATGGTATTCGTGACAGATTCTCTGTGCTCAGTTGATAATGTTGTTTCCATGCATTCTCTCACTTAATCCTCTGGCGGTCACGTAGGGCAGGAACTGCCTTCGAATGGAGGCGACTGGGGTAGAGGGGCTGAAAGCCACAGCTCAGAAGGAAGAGGACGGAATCTCAGCTGGCTCCAGGCCCAGGTCTCCTCATCCCTCTGTGCTTTCCATTAGCAGCAAAGAGCAAATGGGGCTAGAGACCTAGGAGACAGAGACCGTGCTTCAGCGAGGAGGAAGGTCCTTGTTACCCTTGCACGCCTTGTTCCGTGACTCCTGAGGAGTTCTGCTCCTTCAGGCTCTTAGGGACAGCAGTGAAGACAGGCTATGGTCACAGTACAGTGGTAGAAAGAGGAGCCCAAGAGTCCCTCAAGTTTCAAGTGGATTTGCCTTGTCTGGGGGTCCTATGGGCACACAGTCACCCTGACTCCTGGGCAGCTGTCTTCAGCCATAGAGGAGCTTTACCGTCTGACCCATGGGTCTTCGAACCCCAGGGAGCCTGTAATCAATAGCGAATAAATAAGCATCCCTAAAAGTCATACTTTTGCTTCCTTTTATGTTTTTTTTCCTTCCTCTCCCCCCCCCCCCCCATGCCCTATGGTAGTTTTTCATGGACTGTTTTTAAAGCTAAGGCTAATTGAACCACATGGTCTATAAGGAAAACAGTCATATGCCACCCGGTGTCTCCTCACCTCCTTGTCCCTCTTACTAGTGATATTTCTGCACAGCTCTTACAACCACTTCTCCATATTCTTTTAGATGCAATTTATTATCACTTGTGTGTGTGTGTGTGTGTGTGTGTGTGTGTGTGTGTGTGTGTGTGTCCATGCACATTCCACTGGTGATGGAGCTCAGGTCTTCACACTTTTGAAGGGCCCTTTTTCATGTTTTTTTTTTAGAAAATACTCATTGACTTCTTACTATGGAAGAGTAGGATTCAGCTCTCTATATTTAGCATATGTTAAATATAAAACACCTGCTTTCATTCTGCTTTTAACGCCTTAGTGTAGGCTATCAGAATTTCTGGTTTAATTCTTCGTCACTTATATTACAAATCAGTTTTATTTTTCATATAGCAGTGTGACCTGTTTGCTCTATCTTCTTTCTTAGAAACTTGTCCCCAAGAGTATGTAATTGCCTCTGTTCGTCATCTGTCTGTTTTTTATATCTATACAAGCGTATCTTTCTGGGGGTTCCAGATGCACACAGGCACCCCATTTCTAGTACGACTCTAGAACTTTCTCTGGCTGTTCTAATAGAGAAATCTCCCATTTTCCTTGCTACCACCTCTCCAGGACCCCACAGCCCACATCCTACTGGTCGCCTTTCCAAGAACTGCAAACACTGAGCCATCTCTTGAGTCTCCGTAGTCATTTTATGAAAAGAACCGGTTTAACTGTGATGTGCAGGAGAGGTGGGGGTGACAGTCTTCCATGTCCTCATGATCTCAGTATCGGGCTAAGGGTGCTCGCTTAGGTGAGGAACATGGTTCTAGTCACAGAACCATGATCTAGGAAGCCGCCTCCACACTGTCTCTGCCCAGTCTTCAAAGAAAAGCACCCTGCAGTGTTTGCTTATGGGTTTAGTGTTCCTAGCTCAATGCCTGGTGGACGGTAGGTAGGTGGTAGGTGTGTGGGTCATTCTACTAAAATCCACGGAGAAAATACAGCGTGGGTAGGTGCCTTTTCTGTTGTTGCCTTGGATATTTGGGTGGCTACTTATAGCTATAAAGTGCCTTGGAAACTGTATTTTTTAAGTTTATGGTTTCTGTTTGGCATGTGCCACGCCTGAGTGTGGTGGTCAGAGGACAGTCTTGTGGGGTTCTCACCTTCCACCCTCCCTCGTTTGCACCTTCCTCCTCTCCTTCCAGTGCCTTAGCTCCTGTGTACATGAGAGTATCTCCACCCACTCAACTTCCCTTGTCCCATCTTTTGATGTTTACACGTTACTATTTTCAACTAAACAGGTTGGGTTTTGAAGAATTATAGTCCTGAGTCTTGTCATTTCTGGGCAGTTACCTTCCTTTGGAAAGTGTTTTCCTGCTCTGTTGTTTGGTTGGTTGGTTGTAGGGTTTTTTTGGTTTGTTTGTTTTTTTGTTTGTTTTTGTTTTTGTTTTTGATGTGTATACCACCTTTTGGGGGAAAACATCATGCCTTGGGTTTCTTGGGGAAGGAGGCAGTTAGTAGGGAAGTGTCCATTCCTACCCCATTCCCTTAGGAAGGAATTACAGCCTCACCCAGTCTCTTTGGAGTTTTGATTTTGTTTACACTTAGGCGTAAGCACATCAGATTGTTTTGTTCGTTTTGCCCTTTGGGTTTGCAGCCAGAAGGACTCCTGAGCTGCTCAGGTTGAGTTGAAGGGAAGCGAGGTCTGTTTGTTGCATGCTGTGGTCTCCAGGACACCTCCTTCAGTCCTTTGTATTCTTAGAAGCAGGGTCACTCCTTGGCAGCAGTAAAGCCTGCAAACACCACTGGCCAGGGTTTGGTTTCAAGTCCCCAGCCTTGGAGAGACAGCACCAGCTTCTCTATCCCTTTCAGCCCTTTGGGCACAGAGGTCACATCCTCCAAATAGAAACCTTTGAAGACTCGGTCTACTGCACTTGTGACTTGATCTAGAATTCTAATTTAATTTCACGGACTTGGGAAACGCTGTTCAGCTTTTCTCCTTGATTCAGCTTTCAGGAACAGTTGACTGCACATCTGGGAGGGCATAGATGGTTCCTCAGGAAGAAAATAGTGATGTCTGTGAGACCCAAAGCCTCTCTCTTACATGCCCAAGCTTTAGTTCTTGACTCCGGGCTTATTCCCAAACGTGTGACTTCAAACAACAATGTGTAACTCCTCTTTCCTCCTCTGTAAGGAGAATGTAAAGTCCACTACAGCAAGGATGACCTGAAGTCATACATATGAAAAGCATGCTCACAAAAGCCCTGGGAAACAAGACCTGGTTTCCCTTCCTTCCACACAGGCAAGAGGTTCACTTCCCCCGAGCAGCTGGCTCTGAAGGTCGAGCTCCATCATTTAAACCTGCTACACACCTTCTTTTGCTTGCTCCTAGCTTTTGAGTGATGGATATTTTTTTCCTACCGTAGGATGGAGTGAATATTCATAACCCAGACCATTAATTGTCTTAGCGGCTAGTTTATTGACTGCTCTGCGTCTGGCAGGCTTTATTCCAAGCACCATCTGCCTATAATAGTTCCCTTTCATCCTGGAACTCTTCCGTCATACAGGCGTTGCGCTGCCAGAGTGCACAGGAAGTTCAGAGGGTTCCTTCTCTGTGCTCAATCAGTACCACGGTTTTCAACTTGTATGAACCCATCTTGGGGAGATGAAAACAAACGTCTCCTGACCCCAGGCTAGGCATCGATGACAAAACAAAGTAAGGATTCCATTCAAGTCCACCTTTGAGAACCAGTGAGTCCACTGGGTTCCCTTAGAGACCATGAGTGAAGGGTTGCCTACAGTGATGTGGTTGATTTCCCCCCCCACTTAAAAAACAAAACAAAACCACACTATCAAAAAAAGCTTCCCTCAGTATCAATGGCAACTGCCCCATAGCTGCATAAATGAGGTTCCCTTTCATTTAATGGTCCACATTTTGTCTACTCTTGGGGGTCCTGAAATCTCAAGGCAGTGGACAGCTCAGACAAAATTATATACAGCTGGGAAAAAGTAGGAAAGAGTGACTAGATGTCAAGTAAGGTCGCATGACCCTCCCACTCACTCCGTCCTCCCATGAGGAACCCTCAACAAGCTGGATCTGGAAGGTGTTCGGGGGCAATCACAGCTGTTCTCATGAAGATGGTAATGGCTCTTAGGCTCAAAGGACAGGCTTCCACAGCTTGGCTACCCCTTCTCGGTCCCTACGAATATGATAACGTTCTCCCTTCTGTTCACATTCCTGACCTCTTGGCAAGGAGCGGTCTGAGCTCCCAACATTTGTGTGGGCCCATTTCAATATCAAGAGCAAAAGGACTTTGAGCTTCAGAGCCTGTTAACTTTGTTCCCACTTTGCCCTAGCCCATGGGCCACAAGTGAGTCAGAAGAGCTGGGAACTCAGGCAGGACATCTGATTCAATCCACTGTGTCCCCAGGGCCTGCTGCATTCCATTCTTTTCCATGACTCACTGCCTACAGGAGGTAGCAGAACTGGGACCACTCAGACTTTAAGCTAGAGACTACTTGTTCCTTCACTGTGCCTCACATCTTTCTGTGGCCTTTGTTTTTCTTGTCATTGAGAAGATGGCCTTGGGACTAGAGAGATGGCTCAGTGGTTAAGTGACCCCTACTACTTCTGCAGAGGATGAGTTTGGTTCCCAGCATCTACATGGCAGCTTACAAACATCTGTAGTAACTTCAGCTCTGTGGGATCTGTACCCTCTTCTGGCCTTTGTGGACAACAGGCATGCATGTGCTGCATATACATACACACAAACAAACACCCATCTCATGAAAATAAATAAAAATAGGAAGATAATGTGATAGCCTTTGCATAGATGTACCCTGACTTTTCAGGCCTTTAAGCATAGCCTCACTCTCCTCTTCCACAGAGGCGTGCAGGCTCTCTGTCTGAGCTCAAAGCTGCCAGGCATCTGGTCCCTATGCTGAGTGTATGTAAGAGTTCTACAGGGTCCTGTTTTCATCTCACCTGGAATCTACCATTCTTGGAAGCCTTGATAAAATTAGTCCTCAGATGTTTCCAAGAGAGGATTTGGCCATCCTAAAGAAGATATCCACCTAGTCATGATGTACTGGCATCTGATGAGATATCCATTCTTCTGCTTCTCAATGTCATGGCCAGAGGTCTTCAGTTGCAATCAGAATAGCAGCTGGCATTCCTTTGAGGTTTATTTTCTAGAGTTTATAGCTAGTCGGCCCAATTGATGAAACTGAATTATACATAACCTCAAACCATTTCTTTGTGGAGATATTTTAAATATACAAGTATGCACTGGATCTTAGGAGTGCCATTTAAAATGACTGCAGCTAGCATTTGAGTGCCTGCTTTTCATTGGCTCTAGGATCTGTGACAAACTTCCAAGTATGGTGTCATTTAAACCTCTGACAACACTGAGATTCATTCCATCATCCTTTCGACACTAAGAAGGCAAGGCCACTGCCACAGATGGCATATACTGGGTATAGCGTTTTGTTCTTGAACTGGCTGAATCTGGACTCCACATTTTTTTTTTTTTTTAACCAATGGGCAAATGTATGCTATTTTGTATTCTGACAAATAAAGCTTGCCTGGAGATGAGAGGGTGAAGCTAGCCGCTAGTTAACCATAGAGGTCAGGCAGTGGTGGTTCACACCTTTAAACTCAGCACTTGGGAGAAACAAGCAGGAAGGCCAGGAGTTCAAGGCCACCCTGGGCTACAGGAGACTGAACCAGTCTAAAAGAGAAACAGCTCAGTAGGTGCACACCTTTAATCCCAGCACTAGGGAGGTAGAGACAGGATCTCGCCTTCCCCGCCCCCATTTGGTCTGAGGATTCGTAGAGGTAAGAAGTTTCTAGTGGCTGCTGCTCTGCTTCTCTGATCTTTCAGTTTTCACCCTCAATATCTGTCTCTGTGTTTTTATTGATTAAGACTAATTAGGATTGTGCTTCAGGCAAAGCTGTAGGAACGTTTGCTAAGCCTTCTGCAATTTGAGTGTTAACTATAATAGTCTAACTCAGGGTTATAGTTGGTAAGCTGTTGATTTAAAGTGGTTTAGTGGGGGTCCATAATGTAAAGAACTGGGGTGCAGTGTCCCTTGTGATTCCTTGAGCTCTTCTGGAGCCCCTGCCCTCCTGGACATTCCATATGAATAAGTGGGAAATGCAGGCCCAAAGTGTCAGGTACCAAGTTTCTAGATAGTAGCTTCATACTCATCTACACATTGGATCTCATCAAGGAACTTTAAAAATGACCCATGCCTGGCCTCAATTCTCAGAGATTCCAGTTTAGTAAGAATGGAGTCTAGCATTAGTGATGTTTAAATAATTGTTGGGGGTCAGGACACTTCTTTGTATTCCATGTACAAAGTTATAAGCCAGGTGTGGTGGCAATATGTTTTATCCCAGTACTTAGGAGGCAGAGGTAGGTGGATGTATGTGTGTTCAACCAGGTCTACATATCAAATTGCAGGCTAGCCTGAGCTGCATAGTGAGACTGTGTCTCTGAAATGACAAACCAAATAAGGTCTTATAACACATCCGGGGGAGAAAGAGTGTCCTTTATCAGTAGATGACTTAATACAATTTGAGCTTTTTGTTTCTTTGTTCGCAATTGACCGATGCTTTTTTTTCTCTTACCGTCCCTGTTTGGCCCTGGAGATCCTTACTCACGATCCTAACTTTGCACTCAACTGTGCTGACCAGCCCTTCACACAGAAGTTTCTTATGGGTTCCTGTGTTGCCTGGTGACCCACTCAGCACTCTCATTTCTGCCAGAAGGAAGGGAGTACCTACTTGGAGAGCTGGGGCTGAAAGTGCATTGTGGGTGATCCAGTCAGCAGCTGTAGTCATCTAAGAATTGTTTCTTGGTTTGGTAGTTGACGTTTTCATGGCATCTTAGTGTACCTGAGGAGCTTTCTTAGGCATTTCGGAAACTATGTGACCTTGCCCATCAGTGACAATGGTTGTTTTCCTCTACTCTCTAATGTATCTTTTCAGAGGTGGGATTTCAAAATTCCCACTCGCTCTCTGCTCATGTAGGTGAGTCCCTGTTCTACAAAAACATTTGTAATGGGAATGTCTCTGTTGTTCTACAAAAGCATTTGTAATGGGGATGTCTCCATTGTTCTAAGAAAGCATTTGTAATGGGAATGTCTCTGTTGTTCTCTTGCAGTACAACAAACACCTCTTCGTGCACATTGGACATGCCAACCATTCTTACAGTGACCCATTGCTTGAATCTGTGGACATTCGTCAGATATATGACAAATTTCCTGAAAAGAAAGGTGGCTTGAAGGAACTGTTTGGAAAAGGTCCTCAAAATGCCTTCTTCCTCGTAAAGTTCTGGGTGAGTGGACAATGGCTGTGATTTTGCTGGTTCCTGTGAGTGAGGTGCAGTACAGCCAGCTGTAGTTCCACACTGACTGGGTAGGTGGGCCCCAGGACTTACTCGTGGGGTGACTCATAGGTGGCTGGAGTCACAATGCAAAACTTGAGACCCTCTTCCCTTTCTGCTGCATTTCCCCCCAGTAAGCCAAGTGACCTGTGACTTCCACTGGAGCATGGAACCTGGAGTCAGGATGAGTTGTGTGCCTTAAGGTTTTCTAAGTATCAGAGAGGCTACACAGTGGCTTTGCCAGTTAATGTTTTTATTTCTGGCTGGGGAAATGGCTAAGGCATAAAATGTCAGCCATACCAACACAGGGATCTGAGTATGATCTCCTACACCCATGTCAAAAAGCCAGGTGTGGTAGCAAGCACCTGTCATCCTAGTGCTGAGGAAGCAGGATAGGAGGGTCCCTGGACTTCACTGGTCAGCCCAAGTAGCCTGCTTAGGCCAGTGAGAGACTTTGTCTCAAAAAACTAAAGTGATGGTTCCTGAGGGACCTCACCTGAGGGTGTGCTCTGGCCTATACACACCAGAAAAGAAAGAATTCCATTCCTGCTTTCCCAGGACGGGGGCCACTTGAATTATCCTTGGTGACCAGGCTTGTTGATGTGCCCTCACCACCTCTATGTCCCTTTCCCTCTAGTGTGAGCCAGCAACCTGCTGATAGGGCTGTAGGGGCATAGGTGTGATGTGTGGGTACTGAGTGGGGAGCACAGGAGACAGGCCACTAGTCGCCAGTCTACGAGAAGAAGCTTCAAGTGTGTAAGTCCCTCGGTGTGTCATTCAGGGCCCTCGATGACCTGCTTCCAAGGTGCTTTCTCCTGGGTTTCATGGCCCCCTGGGCCTGCCTGCCCTTCCGTGTACTACACATCGTCACACACATCTAGATACCATTGTCTTGTCTTCTGCTGTCATCAAGCCAGCTACTTCCTCTCGCAGCACCTTCCTCACTAGAGCAGAGCAATGACCCCCGCCCTCCCCCACTGCACACACTCCTGTTTCATTTTGCGGTTAATCAGTCCCCATGCTGGGTCATAATTATTGGGACGTGTATTCAGCTCCCCTCTGGACTCTGACTGCCCCCAGGGGACCTCATTCACAGAGTGGCTTCCATTTATTGAGTGCCTGCTGCGTGCTAGGAGTGGGCTAAGTTAGCTTTACATGGATTTCATGCTCTAAGTGGAATTGGTCTCATATCCAGCTAAGAAGACAGGCCTGGGGATGACAAGGGACAAGCGGCTTCAGGCCGTGGACCTGGTGCTTGAAATCAGATATGTCAATTTCAGTCCATCTCCCTGTGTCCAGGCGGCTTAACCCATGGGCCACAGGGTTTGTCATCCTAAGACTCTATAATTGTGACACCAAGCACGTGTCCTAGAGGAAAAAGCCTAGCCAAAGTGGAAACAAATGGGTGGGTTATAGAAAAATGTGCATTTTAAATTCCTTGGGGGATTTGCACATTAAATTTACCCAACTTTACCATCCTTCCTTGGTGACCAGGTTGGGTGGATGTAGCCAGTGTTAACATTTAGGGCAGCCTAAGAAAGCTGCACAGGCCACTTTGCTAAGCTGGTGGCTGCTCAGGGATGGGTTAGAAGGTGAACACCTGCTGGGTTCCTCAGAGTCTTGCATGCCTGTTTGCTTTCATTCAGCAAGTTCTCCTGTATCGCAGCCTGGTTTTGAACTTGTTATGTAGCGAGGGATGATCCTGAACTTCTGATCCTTCTTCTGCCTTTCCCTCCAAGTGTTAAGATTGCAGGTATGTGTTAGCACAGCTGCTTATTTGGTGCTAGAGATGCCACCCAGGGCTCCATGCATGCTAGGCTATGTGTGCACCCTACCATCTGTGCTCTCCTGCCTGCCCTGCCCTGCCTCAGTATGGGTTACTGGATTGGTAAGATCAAAACTGTACTTGTTAGACTTCTGAAGTGTGACTTGCCCTGATTTGTCCCCTGCTGGTGGTGCTCACACAGGTGATGTAGCAGAAGTGTGCTCAAGGAGGTGACACGGTAGGACCCAAAGCTAAGGCTCTGCTCCTGAGATGCACCAGGAAAGTAGCACAAGTCAAGGCAACAAGTCCTGTGTGCATCTGATTACACCTAGGACCTAGAGCACATGTTGGCAATGAACACACCAACCCCATCTGAACATGGAAAACTATAGACATTATTGCCAAAGATAAAATTCAAGTTTGTAAAAGGGAAACTAGAATTTTGAGAAGTTTGTCCCTATTTAAGTGAACTTGCCAGGTACCCAGTACCTTAAAGGCCTGCTATTCACGGTAACTGAAAGAACTCTCCTGGGAGATTGACGGATTTTATGCTGGAGGAGACAACCTTGGTTGGTGTGAATTTGGACTGCTCACACACCAGAGCTAACCCTTGAGAAACTCTGCTAGCTCAGTAAAGGGTTTGGCATACAAGCATGAGGACCCAAGTTTGATATCCAATGCGTATATAAAAAGCCACCTGTGGTGACATGCACTTGTAATCCCAGTGTCAGGGAGGTAGAGACAGATAGATTCCTGGGGCGGACTAACCAATTAGCCTAGTCTACTTAGAGAGTTCTTAGCCAGTGAGAAACCTTGACCCCAAATATGAGGTGAGGCCTGCTGGATGGCTCTGCCAAGCTTGATGAGCATGGTAGAAGGGAGAGAACCAACTCTCACAAGTGGTCTCCTGGTCTTCCTACATGTGCTGTCCTCCCAGAATAAACAAACAAATAAATAAATGTAACTAAAATAAGAAGACAAGGTAGATGGCTTTAAAGGGACAACACCAGAGGTTGTCCGTTGGTCTTCTGGACACAGCGCGCGCGCGCACACACACACACACACACACACACACACACACACACACACGCACACACACACACAAAGTATAGCTTTTGTTGAAGAAGAATTGGTGTAATCGCCTGAGTAACTATTCCAAATGTCAAGCAGTGCTGTTCTCATCTACTGTTTGTTTGTTTGTTTGTTTGTTGAGGCAGATTCTTTGTAACTCAGACTGGCCTCAAACTCAAAGAGATCAGACTGCCTCTACCCCCAAGTGCTGGGATTAAAGATGTGCGCCAGCACCCTGGGTCTCCTTCTTACTACTATAAAAAATATAGGCATGCTTAGCCAGGCCTGGTGGTGACCTGGGGCAGATCTCTAAATTTGAGATCAGTCTAGTCTACAGAGAGAGTTCCATGTCAACCAGGGTTTCGCAGGAAAAAAAAACCCTTTTTCGAAAAGCAAAGAAAAAAACACACACATTTATATGTATGCTCTGAATGCATCCTTAAATTGTAAAAGGTGTATATTAGCATGTCATGTATTTTTTGAGGCTACTATAAGGTAAAAACTGTCTGTAGGACAGAAGATAGATGCAAGCTATGAAAAAGCCTATGAACGGTCCTTGAGTCAAGTTTGATAGTCCTTTTGTCAAAGATAGGAAATGGGGTTTATACAAGTTAATAGGAAAGTATAAGATAATTAGAAGAAACCACTTTCACTACTTTCAAATTAAACAGCAGTGGATTTTAATGATGATGAGATTTTTTATGATGAACATTTTGTTTGAATGTAAATTTATGTAGAAAGTGCTTGGACAGTTTTTTTTTTGGGGGGGGGGCTTTGCTTCCAAAATTGCTCCTTTCACCCAGTGGATGAGCTACTTTCTCTGAGGGGACCCTTGTGTCATGACTCTCCTGATAATGTCTCCTGATAAGGAGGCCTAGATAGTAGATGTGTGGCTGGTGGTGTACACACTTAGAAAGTTACTCTATGAGCCCAGATACTTATCTGTTCTATTCAGATGTGCAGGATTAAAACTGAACACTTACATGACTATGATAGAAAACGTGACTCACTCAGCACCACTGTTGGGAGTCCTTAACCTTTATGAAGAAATTCACTCGAACTGTTAGAACAGAGGAGAGAAGGCAGTTTCAATCAGGCTGCGGTTTGGAGTCTCACTGGCTTCTGTAATGACTTCGTGAAGATGGGTTGTGCTCTTAGCATCTCTATCCTTGGGTATCAGCAGGTGCGTGCCATTCACGATGCTTCAGAAGGTTTAATGCTCCCTTTGAAACAGCCTTTATATTAGCAATTCATTTAGCAGATTCTCTTCTTAGTATGAGTTCAGTAAATTACAACAGAGACCCCCGTGCCTAGCCGCTCTCCCTCTTGCCTTTTTCCCAAATCAGGAGGACTCTTAATTTGCTCATTTGATTGCTGTTGAAATTCCATTTTCAGAGTGTCTGACCTGGGTTCAGTAAGGCCAGACAACCTGAGGTGTTTCCTATGGAAAAATAACTGTGCTGCCATTTCACAGACCTACAACCAAAGCAAATGACGGAACCCAGAACACCAGTGTGGGCACCTCAGGCAATGGAAGCTTAAGCTCTCATTCCCAAGTGGACTGGGCTGGGCAGAATTAAGCCAAGTAACCAGATGAAGCTAGTATCTTTGAGGGGATCTCAGTTTTCTACTTTCCATCCTAATAGTGCTCAAGAGTGTCAAATAGTCATGTAAAGAAAGCTGTATGTTTTCACCTTACAGCCCCAAACTACTCATAACAGTGTTAGATGTGATGAATGAAACCTTATTCTTAAACTTAATTGGAGTAATATAACATTGTAGCTGGGGCTAGAGAGATGGCTCATCTTCTAAGAGAGCCTGCTGCTCTTACAGAGGACCAGGGTTCATACCACAGCCCTTACATCAGGTGGCTCACAACCCTCTGTAGCTCTAGAGATCTGACACCCTCTTCTAGCCTCTGGGGACACTTGCACACACACATGTACACATACACACAAAATAAATTGAATACATGTGTCTATATACACATGAATCCTTTCCTTTTATGTTTTTGAGAGGGAAACCTTATCTGGCTGGCTAACCTGGAGCTCATTATGTACACCAGGCTGCCCCTGAACTCAGAAATCCCCCTGACCTCTGCCTCCCAAGTGTTGGGATTAAAGGCCAACCCCAAAGTAAAACAATTCTTTACATGCACTATAAATACATGCCCTATAAATTACATGCACTATAAATAACAGTATGTTCATACTCACTTAATTTGCATGTTTACCCCTTTTTTTGGTTTTGGTTTTTGAGACAGACTCTTTCAGTAGGAGTTGGAGCTACAGGTGGTTGTGAGCCACCCATTGTGGGTACTGGGATCTGAACTCAGGTCCTTTGGAAAAGCAGTATACATACGCCTTGGTTGTCCTAGAACTCACTATGTAGATTAGGCTGGCCTTGAACTCACAAAGATCTACTTTCCTTTGTCTTCTAAGTACTAGGATTAAAGGTGTGTATATACCACCATTCCTGAATAACCACTGTTTTAAGGAATTAAAACCACACAGATGTGAGAGAATTTTATGAACCAGGAAAAGGATGAGCAAGTTATCTCGCATGGGGGGCAGCCTGTAGAATCCACCCAGAATCTCTACATTTGGGAATTGCCTTGACCACACTGGGAGAGTGCCTCTGCCAGTTGGCTGGCCAGTCCTCAACAGCTTTCTCTCCTGGGTCATTGGGCTTAGTGTTTGCTAGCAGAACCAGGACAGGGTGCAGCCATTCCTGTGTGTGTGGCTGTTTAAACTTTGTTGCTGTCCTGGAGCTGGTACTGAACAGAGGGGCATCAGGGTTGGGGTAGGAACCGACACACAGGGCACTGCCCTTCCCACACTGGTTTTGGTGGTTGTTTGTAGTTCCAAGGCACTGCATTAGCTAAGCAGACACTCTACCACTGAGCTACACCCCCAGCCTGGGGACTAGATGCTTAAAACTGATGAGCTAAGACCCTCTAATTTGTTGTGTGTCCACAGAGATCCAGTGTTAACTCTCTCTTTCTTTCTTTCTCTCTCTCTCTCTCTCTCTCTCTCTCTCTCTCTCTCTCTCTCTCTCTCTCGCATTTCAAAGTAGAGTGTAGAGAGGGTTTGGAGGTTAAGAGTTAAAAGTCTATAATGCTTTTCCAGAGGACCTGAGTTCAGAGCTCAGTACCCGCATTGGGTGGCTCACAACCACCTGTAGCTCCAGCTCCTGTGGGTCAAACTTCCCTGGCTTCCCAGGACACCTGGACTCAAGTAATGTACACAGACACACAAACACAGAATCAAAAAAATAATAAACTTTTTTTTTATTTAAAATCTTATGAAAGTAATACAAGTTAGTTACAAGTGGTTCAAGCAGATAAAGGAATACAGTTCAAAATGTGAGACAGCCTCTTGGGCCAGTTTCCTGTCAGCCAAGTCTGTGAGCATCGTGCATGGCTACAGTGTTTTTACTACAGAAAAGATTACTCACAAGTGTCCTCACCCCACAGCTCCACCCCTTGCCCTCACCCTGCCTCAGGGGTATACAACGTTTTCTTTCCTTTTCTTTTCTTTTTTCCTTGAGACAGGTAGCTTTGGAGCCTGTCCTGGAACTCACTCTATAGACCAGGCTGGCCTCAAACTCAGAGATCCGCCTGCCTCTGCCTTCCGAGTGCTGGGATTAAAGGTGTGCACCACTACCGCCTGGCTAACATTTTCTTACATCAGTCAGAATTTGAGGATGAGTCTTTATTAATTTTTGTTCTTTTTAGTAAAAAGGACTGGTTAGCATGAGTAGAATTACTGGGTTAGTAACTAACCAGTGCAGGCTTCCCACTTAAACTTAAATTCTAGTGCAAGTGACTCTGAGATGGTTGGACCATTCCAGTGCCCAAATTCTATGTGATGTTTATCTGCCATGCAGTTATTATTGGGTGGCCTATAGCTTCTTTACATATAATTGTTATTTCACTGTGTGTGATTGGCTGCCTGGTGGTTGTTGTTTATTTAAGAAAGACATTTCATATATGGAACCTCCAGTTCAGGAAGCAGTCCCATTTACCGGGGATGCAGCAGGATTCACACACCTGAAGAACTGGGATCAGGCTGCCTCCACTGGGCACCCTGGACCCATTGCATGACTCAATTGGAAGGAAAGCACTGGCCTGTGTAGAGACTTCATGGAGCTGAGACCCTGACTGTGCCACAGTCCAGTCTGTAGTCCACAGTGGTCTTTACCTGGAGTGTGGGTGATATTAATTGCATTTTTGTAAATGAATGCTGGTATTGGTGGGAAATTTGCAATGCAAACACAAGGCCTTTTCAAACTAGGCTTATTGTAATTAGAGCAAGCTTTTAAGATTCTTTGAAGTACTAAATGTTTATGAAATTCAAATAGGGGTGTGCAATCTGCACAATAAAGGGGCCCTGGTGGTGTTTTTAAAAATCGTCTATTTTGTGGATGTAAATATATGCCATAATTAGTGGGAAGTAACTTGAAGAGCTGGGCTGGCTGAATTTATTCCCGTTATTCTTATTTAAAACAGCTGTGGCCAGAGAGCTGCCTCTGTTTCAGTTGTGTTGGGCAGGGGTACAATGGCTCCAGTGAATGGATGCACTCAGGGGCCCACTTCCCTGCCTGCAGCTCCTTCCTTGTCCCCATAGGCAGTCTGTCTAACTGGAGAGGTGTCCAGCATCACTCCAGCCTCTCCTGCCCAGACCCTGAAGCATGTGGGGCCAGCTTTAGGGGTCTGGGCCAGAGTACAGATGCATGCAAATGAAGCAGGCTGGGAGGACTCTGCGGGCTGCCAGCTTTCTCCAGACCCACCTTTCACCCACCCAGATAGGCTCAGTCTCTTAGGGCCCTTTTGCCCTGTGCAGAGCAATTGTCCTTTGGCGCCTGTGGGAGCAGCTGGGAAGCCCACAAGGCGTGCCCTGCCTGGCCCAGCTTCACCATGTGGCAGGCCTGGACAGCCGCCCACAGCAGGGTCCAGCTCCTGGTGCCGTCTGCCAAGCAGCCAGATGCTGCCATTGGGAAAAAATTGCTTCACAATTTGAGATCTTGGTCCTTTGATCATGGCTCAGAGAGGATGCAGAGGAGCGATTCAAAGTGGTGGTTTGAAAACAGCCCATCCCTCAGTGCCTCTCACACTGGCTCTTTCAGGGACAGTGCTAGATGGTTGCCACTTTTGCAAGCTCATAATTCCACCCCAGCCCTTCTGCACATTAAAGAATGATGGGAGATAAGTAGAAAGTGGGTGTCCACAGCCTGCCCCTGTCCCTTTATATCCCTACCTTAGGGGTTCTCTCCAACCATGGTCCAGCAAGCTTCACCTCCTCAAGCTGTGGCACAGCTAAGTGTCCTTACTATGTGGACTGCCAGTTCCCAGCCCTCCTTGGCAGCATAGGCCTTTATCTCCTGCTCCTTTACCCCAGTGGCCACAGGTTTTGCAGGGACAGTTGCTCTGCTCTTAGCCTAGCTCTCCTTCCTGCCACTCTCTTCAGGATCTGGATCCCACACATCTGGACTAGACTTCATGTTTTCAAAGATGAATTCTAGTCCAGGTGCATTTTTAATGTTTACCCAAAATGGGCACCAAAAATAAAGGCCATGAAAACAAACAGTGAGCCATAGCCTTGAATAAATAGGCTATTGAACAAAAGGACAGTGAGTAGGAACCTTGCCTTAAAGGGTTGAACAAAAGGACGGTGAGTAGAAACCTTGCCTTAAAGGGTCTCACGTAGCAGAGGCTGGCCTTGAACTCCTGATCCGCCTGCCTCTCCGCCTCATATGTATAGATTACAAGCATGTGCCAGCACTCCTGGTTTCAGCCCTCTTCAGCATGAAGCCAAGTCCCCATGTATGCTAGACAGCTCCCTCCCACCTGAGCCACACCCCTGTCCCCAGGAGCACTTCCTGGTGCTATAGTTTGGGTGCTCTTCCTTTGACTACCTGTGAAACCTGCTCCTTCCCCAACCCTGCTTTCCAGAACTTGTCTGCAGATAGGTCTTGGAGTCTTTAATCCACTCAAAGTGTGTTGGTCACTATAGTACTTCTCAAATGTACTACTTTTTCAAATGTAGTTGGACTTTATTTTGTGGGGACCTCCAGCCTCCAAGTAATGACATGGAGACTTCATATTAATTATAAATGCTTGGCCTTTAGCTTAGACTTGTTCCCAACTAGCTTTTTGTTTTGTTTTGTTTTGTTTTATTTTGTTTTTTGAGACAGGGTTTCTCTGTGTAGCTTTGGCACCTTTCTTGGAACTCTGTAGCCCAGGCTGGCCTTGAACTCAGAGATCTGCCTGCCTCTGCCTCCCACATGCTGGGATTAAAGGCGTGCGCCACTACTGCCCGGCCCCAGATAGCTTTTATAACTTAAATGAACCAGGTTTTATTAACCTGTGTTCTACCGTGTGGCTTTTTTACCTCTCCATCATTCTGTGTCCAACTTGTCTGAGTCAACTGCTGTCGTCTCTGCCTCTCTTCATCCCAGAGTCCTCTCTCTCCAGAAGTCCTGCCTATTCTCTCCTGCCTAACCATTGGCCATTTAGCTCTTAATTAAACCAATCAGAAGGCACCTTAGGCAGGATACATCTTTACAGTGTAAACAAATATGCCACAACAAGTGACTTCTTTTTTGTTGGTTTCCAGAGGGCATTCGAGAATATCTCTACTTGTGCCTTTGTGGAGAATTGGTGGATTTATCCTGTCTGAGCAGTTAGACCCAGTGTGCCGGCTATGACACGGTACTCACAAATCAGCCAAGCGTCCCACTTTGTTTATCTGGAAAAAGCCAGCTTGCCATTCACACCCATGTGGATTGAAGCTAAGCCTGGTGTCTTGATGGTCATCATCGTGTTAATGATGGTACTTAGTAAGGTCTCTGTAGATGGGCCGTCAGGCTCTGTCCTGGTGCACAGTGATGGAGTGTACCGTAATTTCAGTTGTGGAGTTAGCAGGAGTGATGGCTGGTGCCGTTTGCTAACTGTCCTACTAAAGCACCTTGCAGCTCACAGGTGCAATGTGCGCCCGTTCCTCACTGCATTGCAGCAGCTGTTGTTCACGACCTCTCCTCTAGTTAAAGTGAGAAATGGGAGGCCCTGCTGCCCATGCCATTGTTCAGATGACAGAAGACGCAGTGACTGGTGAAGCAACCTCCAAAATAGCTGGACCGGACAGGCAGGAGTCTAACATGAGGGGCGGCTTAATGAAACAGATTTGAGTCCTAGGATGGAGCCCCCCGGAGAGACTGGGAGAGTGTCAGACTTGTCTTCTAAGCCCTGGAGGTCTGGGTGGATGCTACCAGAAGCAGTGATGCCAGGGAAGTCAGGGTCCCCTCTTGGAGTTCCTAGTCTCATTAACAAGAGGATTTAAGAACGGACTCTAATGGAGCGAAAGGGCAGTTCTTTTTAGCGTTGAAAAGAAAATCCCCAGAGCAGACCAACTGCAAATTTCAGCACTGCTTGGAGAAGAGAAGGGGATGGGAGGCATGCCATTTGAGTTAACTACTGTGGAGGTCAACCTGCCACATGGCGGAGAGGCAACCATATGGCTGGCTGGGAGGGGAGCCTTAGACGAAGCATAAGGAAGCCCAGGGTGCATGAGGAAGCATGCTAGAACACAGGGAGAAAGAAGAAAAGGAAAGATGAGGCTTTTCTGAGTAATTCAGGAAAGTGGACAGGTTCATGGAGCCCTATAGTTGTGGCCCTGGGACAGGAATTCTGGGAGAAAAGTATATTACCTCATTAAAGCCTAATTATTAATCCTTTAGTATGGCTTGAGATAAACCTGCCTTCTTAAGAGTGGGACCATCTTCCTGAAGGGCAATCAGTTCATTAGCCAGGTCCTTGACCTTGCCCAACTGGACTCTCAGGTCTCCACCCAGGCCAGAGATTCATCTCTGGAAGAGATGCTTTTCTCTTAATGGGATTTTACTGCTGGCTTGTCAGCGCCTGTGCTAGGCAGAGTTGGGATGCTCCAGGGAGTGCCATGTCTGTGGGGTCTGTGACTATGGCACACTACCCAGCAAGGCACAGGGAGGAGGTCGGTGGGGCTAAGGTTCAGGTGGGAGGGTAGCTTACATTCTGACTGAGCCCAGTGTAATCATGGGGGAAGAGTGATGGAGAAGACACACCCGGAGAGAGAAAGGAAGGAATGGAAGGAAGCAGGAGCAACCCACGAGGGATTTGGGTGTCCTTAGACACTGGAGGAGGCCCCAGTGTAATCATGGGGGAAGAGTGATGGAGAAGACACACCCGGAGAGAGAAAGGAAGGAATGGAAGGAAGCAGGAGCAACCCACGAGGGATTCGGGTGTCCTTAGACACTGGAGGAGGCTAAGAAACAGATTTCCCCCAGAGTCTCCAATGAGATACAGCCTTGCTAATCCAAAACTTGGTTTGAGCCTGGTGAGACCCAGTAGGATTTCTAGCTACCTGAAGTGCAAGATCAATTAATGTTTTAAGCCTCTAAATCTGTGGCAGTTTGTTGCAGCAGTAGGACACACATTGGACAGGATCGGAGCTATGTGACCATTGACTGCTTTCTGCAATGCTACTGAAGAAATTCATGGAAACACTTAGACGTGGTTAGCACAGGCCAGGGGGCTGCGAGAGGGGGTTCTGCATGGAGGAGAAAGAGTTGAACTCTGCAGCCCATTCATCCTTAGGGCAGCTGATGGGCCTCTAAGAAGGGCTGCCTCCTTGGGCTGCCCATCCCTCCCCTTTTCAGAATCCAATCCAGAGTCAGCCCCTTCCAGCTAGCTCAGGGTACAGGTGTATTTCAGAGCTGGTATGCAGCAAGAGTGTGGGGTTTCATTCACTGTTTCTTGTATTTTTCTGTTTATGTGCTCTCAGAAAACACCCTGTGGTTATATTAAGAACTGGCAGGAATAGTTTGAACACCCGAGAGCAGCATAATCTTCCTCCCTTATTTTTTGTTGTCAGAATTCTGTGAGTTAGGTGTCTGTTTTTCAAAGATTTGTTTACTTTGTGTATATGGATGTTTTGTCTGCCTGTACATCTGTCTACACCAGAAGAGGTCATCTGATCCCATGAGACTACAGTTATAGACGGTTGTGAACCACCATGTGGGTGCTGGAAATTGCATTCAGGACTTCTAAAAGGGCAGTCAATGCTCTTAACCACTGAGCCGTCACTCCAGCCCAAGTTAGATGTTTTTACACCTGAGTCTTTGGTTGTGGGCAAGTCAGCAGGGTGGGTACTGGGTTTCCTTGAGCCCCAGACTAATTACAGCTGTCTTCTTTGTTGCTGTGATGTGTGCATTCTTTCTTACGTTTTCCTTGCTCTTGAGTTCATTGACTAAGTTTCTTTTAATGATTTTTTTAAAAGATTTATTTATTTATTTATTATATATACAGAAGAGAGCGCCAGATCTCATTACAGATGGTTGTGAGCCACCATGTGGTTGCTTGGGATTTGAACTCAGGACCTCTGGAAGAGCAGACGACGGTGCTCTTAACCTCTGAGCCATCTCTCCAGCCCCCAATGATTTGTTTTTATTTTTATGTACATTGGTGTTTTCCTGAGTGTGTGTCTGTGTGAGGGTGTTGGGTCCCCTGGAACTAGAACTGCTGACAGCTGTGAGCTGCCATGTGGGTGCTAGGGGGACTTGAACCCAGGTCCTCTGGGAGAGCAGCCAGTACCCTTAACCACTAAGCCATCTCTACAGTCCCCCTAAGTTTCTTTGAAGAATAGTTCTAATGCCATCAGCTGACAGGTAATTCTCTTTCACGTCAGTGCCTTTTCTCCTAGACTATCTCAAAAGAACATCTGTGATAATAGTTGATGACTGATTATTTTTTGTGTGTAGGGATAGCTTTTATTGTGACATTGCCAAATGGGTTATTTGCCGTTCTCTGGGGAAACCTTTTAAAATCCAAACTCCAGAATTTGCATGTCCAATTTGAAGTTCTCTCAGAATTTTTGTTTTGCTTTTTGGTTTTTCAAAACAAGAGTTTCTCTGTGTAGCCTTGGCTGTCCCGGAACTTGCTCTGTAGATCAGGCTACCCTCAAACTCACAGCCTGCCTCTTGAGTGCTGGGATTAAAAGTGTGCACCACCATTGCCTGACTTGTTCTCTCAGAATGTAAGGGAAAGAAAAAAGATAGGTGCAGAACCATCTACTGAAGTAACAAGGGTGAATGAGCTGTGAGAAATCCCGTGGCTGAATGTCACAGAGAAAATGCCGGAAGAGCAAGCAAAGCACCAGGGTGAGCATCTTGTGAGGCTGCTCTTAAGTTTGTTTGGTTTGAGACAGCATCACATACATCTCAGACTGGCCTCAAATGCACTGTGTAACTGAGGATAACCTTGAACATCTGATTCTTCTGTCTCCACCTTCTGAGTGCCCAATTTTTGAGGTAGATGCTTGGTGAGAGCACTGTATCTATCAACTCTGTCAGCCCCAGCACCTTGAAGTTTCCTTTTCTTATCTTCTTATCATCCGTCCGTCCGTCCGTCCGTCCATCATTTGTCTGGGTGTTTTGCTGCATCCAGTCATGTTGTGGAATCTGTCTGTGTACTGCATGAGTTCCTGGTCCTGAAGGAGGTCAGAAGAAGGCATCATATCCCTTGGAACTGGAATTTCAGACAATTGTAAGCCATGGTGTGAGTGCTGAGAATCAAACCCAGCTCCTTGGGAAAAGCAGCCAGAGCTTTTCACCTTTAAAGGCTGAGCCATCCCTCCAGACCTTTAAGAACTTTCTTTTTTGATACTGAGTCTCATGTAGCTCTGGCTGGCCTTGAATTGACTGGAGACCAAGCTGGCCTCAAACTTGCTGCAATCCTCCTGCCTCAGCCCCAAGAACGATGAAATTGCTGGGCTGTGCCACCATACCTGACCAATAACTTAAGGGTAAGTATAATGGTAGATCATCTACTCCAAATGAAAGCTCGGCAGCAGTATCTGGATAGTCAGTCCTAAGACACAGCAGTGACCCAGGGCAGAGTAGAAATGAACATGATCTGGTGCAGGCTTAAGCTAAGAGGGTTGCTTGTCTGTGGGGAATGACAGACAATGGCAGGAACCACTCATTTAAAAAAGTCTTTTCATTATTACCATGTGGGAATAGTTCTAAAGTAGATCTACTGGTGAAATACTCCTCCAAATTGTTTGCCTAAATAATTAAGGAAATGACAAATCAGAGGTTTATTTTACATACACAGCACATGCATGCTTTAAAATAGCACTCCTAGCCTGAGTTATTAGCCTTTAGTAATACACACAGATGCAGTATAGGTCCTGTCCTGCAGTTGTTTGTAACAGCTGTCTGAGCCTGCTGCAGCTGCAGCTTCAGCTTGAGCAGCCAGTGCTCCACGGACAGTCTTAACCGTCAGTTGCCTTTAATGGATTTGTAAATGCGTGAAAGTCACGAAGAGGCAGACTCAGCCACTACCATTCTCTCTTTAGATTTTGAAATTTTAAATAGAGTTAGCACTGGATAAAGAAAGAGAGCACCTAATTCACTTGTGGAATCTAGATTTGCGTCCACCATGGGCGGCAACTTCCCTTCAGCTTGTAGGGCTGGAAGTGTGAACATTGAATGCTGTCATTATCAGCTTTGTTGATGTCAGTCCGTAACTGTCATTCCAACGGAGGTTGATATGTTCAAAATATCTATGTATTGATTGACAAGTTATTGTGCGTATTGTAAGTGACTTGAGTAGCTGTGATTCTGCGTCTTTGTAGGGTGGTCATTAATAGGAAGCCTTTCCTCTCTTGATGTGGTGTCATCTGGAAGGGCCTGGTTTTTGTTTTTTTTGTTTGTTTGCTTGTTTGTTTAAGTCTTTCACAAGATTGGCAGAGTACACCGTCAGTTCATGCCCCGCTTTTCTGTGCATTTTAGAAACTTACAGAATTTTCATTACAAGGGTATAGTGCTGTTCCAATACTAAATGCAAGGAAGTCAGGCTGAGCATGCTGGTAGCATGTCCTTACAAGGGACAAGTTCCCAGATGTGCTCGGCTGCAGGGTTCAGTCGGTGGAGTGCTTACCTAGCATGCATGAGACCCTGGCTGGGTTTAACACCTGGCACCTGGGAACAGGTGGCACATACCTGTAAGCAAGCACTTAGGAGGTGGAGACTGGCTATGTAGCAAGTTCCAGCCCCACCTGGGAAGGAAGTGGCTTCCCACCAAGGTGGTGTCTGTAGAGAGGTCTGCTCGATGGTTTACTCTGTCCTCTGTCACCATGATCCTAGGAGGGGAGAATTAACCTGACCCACTTCCTTCCAACAGGCGGACTTAAACTGTAATATCCAGGATGACGCCGGGGCTTTTTATGGTGTGAGCAGTCAGTACGAGAGCTCTGAAAACATGACGGTTACCTGCTCCACCAAAGTGTGCTCCTTTGGGAAACAAGTAGTAGAAAAAGTAGAGGTAAGTTGACCTAGATGAGAAAGTCCTCTGGGAAGCCTGTTGGCTTCCTTTAAACATCCGGTTGGCGGTGGGGATGGGAGGGGGGGGGGCGGAGGGCGGTGCTCCCCCCTCTTCCCGCCCATGTCTTTCTCTTCCGCTTTTCCCTGACACATCCGTAAAGGTACAAAGGGTTGGGTGGCTCCTGGAAGCCAACAGGATGCTCTGCTAGCCTTCCCTGTGAGGGAAGTCCTGCTCAGCTGACCTGTACGGGTCTTCTTGGTGAGAGGCCCCCAGAGGTTCTAGAAGGGCCTCTGGGTCAGGATGCTTCCCTGCTTCCTAGCTGCAGGCATTGTAGGCAGTGACCAAGGTGCATGCAGCTGTGTGGTCCCCACCCCCACCCCCACCCCGCCCCAAACCTGACACTTGGAGTTGGATATTGTTGCTTTTGCTACTTTTACTTTTTAAAAATTTTTATTGTTCTTAGTTGAAATTTTAGTGGGAAATGTTGACCCATGCCTGTAAATCCCAGCACTCGGGAAGCTGAGGCATGAGACTCCTGAGTTCCAGCCAGCCTGGGTCCCTGTCTCAAAATGAACACCAAAACTCAAGCATTTCATCCAGGCATCAGGAAATGTCCGCATTCCACTTGCATATTTCATTCCCCCCTTCTTCTACAAACACGTTGGTCTTACCAGAATCTTCCACCGGAAGAGGCAGGCTTTATTTGCTGCTGTGTTGGACTCTCAGGGCCAGGACCTAACCTGCCTGTGGCAAGACTCCAACCCATCCAGAGGCTGCCCGGCTGGAGAGGGAAGGTTTTAAGGATTTGGGCAGAGCCCTAAGGGTGCGGGCGGCCCCGGAGCTTCCTGAGCACAGCTCCAGCTGTGGGAGGCAGACAGAAAGAGGCAAGAAAGGATACGGTTGGTCGGGTTGACGGTGAATTTAATAGAGGTCATGAGCTTTCTTGAAATGGCTTCAGAGGGACTCCAGTAAGAGGTTTTAAATGGAATTTAGTAACTGTGTATTAAAGCTTAAAGAGGAGGGAAGCCAGAGGTCACACTCTTTATGTTTGCCAGCAGCAGTGACCAGAAGGAATGGTTTCAAGGGACAAATGGGGATAATTGGAGATGGAAGAGTGGACTTGAGAGACAGGAAATATCAGTGGGGAGCCTTGAGCACTAGAGATAATTAAAACTGGAGTGGGAGAGGAACTGAATGCCCTGACAGAGACGCAGGAACACAAAATTCGGATTAGACTTGGGGGGTTGGTATCAGCCAGCAAGATGCTCAGCGCTTGCCGCCAAGCCTAAGGACCTGAGTTCAACTGGCACCCATATGGCAGCAGGAGAGAACCAACTCCTGTAGGTTGCCCTTTGACCTCCATGTGCATGCCAGATACATACCTCATACAGACAAAATAAATGTGAAAATAGTTATACTTGTTAATATTCATCTTTTTCCAGCTGAAACTGTCTCTGTAACATTCTTGAATATCCTGGGAGCTCCTGGGTCCTGTTCCATCCGTGTCTCTGTGTACACTGTGGCCTAGTGACTTTGTAACTAGGTTCTAGGGTTGGGGAAACCCGTCCATCTCACTATTCTTTTTCCATCTTTGCTAGGCAAATAATGTGCACTTTATTTAGTGGAAAGGAAGAAAGAAAGTTTGAGCACTATAACCACATTTAAAATGATACGTTGTTAATATTAAATCTATTTGCATTTCTGTCTCATTGTAGGTATTTTAATAGGATTTTATGATTTTATCATACTGGTTTGTTTCTTGTTAAATTCTGAATATTTTATGATTTGTGTCAGTTTCATGTTTCTAGATTCTGGTTTCTAGACCTGACAGGCTTTGGGTTTGGAGCCTGATTTAAATCTCTATCAAGGATCTGTCTTCAGAGCTATGCTTGGTGGTACAGGGTTCAAGGCCAGCCTGATCTACATGTCTAGTTCCAGGCCAACCCTGGCTTCATACCTGTCTCAAAGAAGATCTGTTGCTGGGCAGTGGTGTGCATACCTGTAATCCCAGCATTTGGGAGGCAGAAGCAGGTGGATCTCTGTGAGTTTGAGGCCAGCCTGGTCTACAGAGTGAGATCCAGGACAGCCAGGGCTACCCGGAGAAGCCTGTCTTGGTGGGAGGATCTGTTTTCAGGGTGTCCATTGCACCAGATTTTCCTATTCAGCCTCGGTGGTCCCTCCCTCAGGGTCTGGGATTCTTTGTGGATCTGGGCCTGGTGGCCACTTTTTGCAGCCTCCTTGTACCACGTTTGGTTCGGTGCTAACAGTTGTGTTTTGGGGGTTCAGAATCATGTTCTCTAAGTTTGTGTTACTTTGCCTTTTACCTAGAGTTGTGTGAAGTACAGTGTGTGTGTTGCCACACACATACATTTTGCTGAAAAAAAGTATCTATCAAATCCTTTAAAGGTCACCCTTTGCCACTTTTTTTTTAAACTTCCAGAAAAATAATAGATTCTGTGTATAGCAGTAAAGGTAGGGTTTGTTTTTAATTAGGTAATCTGCACAAAGAACAAAGCACGTGAACAGATGATTCATGTTGAAAAGTGCATGCTTACAGAAGCAGCCATCCTCTGTGTTCTGAAGTATAAAAAACTACTCAAACCTCTTTTCCTTCGCAGACGGAGTATGCAAGGTTTGAGAATGGCCGATTTGTGTACCGAATAAACCGCTCGCCAATGTGTGAATATATGATCAACTTCATCCATAAGCTCAAACACCTACCAGAGAAATATATGATGAACAGTGTTCTGGAAAACTTCACCATTTTATTGGTAATGTTTGTCTCTCTTGGCATTGGCAAAGTCTGTCCTGAGGCGTGTTGAGGACAATGAGGAAGGTGGGTGGGGAGGTAGCAAGGTTTTCAGAAAGGGAACTTGGATGGCTGGTAAACAGTTGAATTCCATGACCCAACCAACAGACATGGACTGTAGTGGGGCTTGACTTGAAAGATAGGTCTAGGTGCGACCTGAATTCAGAACCAAGACAATAGGAAACGATGGCCCGGGTCCTTCTGTACCATGGCTGCCGAGTTGAGAGATGTCCCAAAGACTGTTTCAAAGCTCCAGTGCCTTGATTTTGGATCAGTTCCAGAATCCGAGACTCTTGTCCTCAAAACAGGTTCATAAAGTATTCTGCAATAGAAAGAAAATAAAAAGAAAATAATTCTTGATTAAACTGCAAGGTCAGAATGCCAAGACAAAAAACTCAGGGAGAACACGTTTCCCGAGGGGCTGACAAGGCCATCTGTGGTCAGACAGTACTCTGAATGCCTGCCACGTGGTTCTGTTACCAGAATGTCGAGCCTGTGTGTTTACCTGGAGAATGCCTTACCTGGCGTGTTGGTTCCACTGGGACGTGAGTCTCAGTCAGATTTATCCTGTTTTGTTTGGTTTGAAAGGCTCTTTCCATTTGTTCCTTCCTATTTAAAAACAAACTGATTTAGACTTTATGGGTGGTGCATGCCCCCTGTAATCCCCATACTTGGGAGGCTGAGGCAGGGGGATCAGGAGGTTGAAGGCAGACTGGACTACATAATGAGACCCTATTTTCAAACAAGCCAGTGAGATGGCTCAGGTAAAGGTGCTTGCCATGCTGACCTAGCAATCTAAGTAGTCATGGCATAGCCAGGATGAGGCGTGCATGCCATCAGGGGCTCGGAGCTTAGACAGAGGGTCTGCGTGCATGGATGGGATGTTTCCTGCAAGCTTGGCTTACTCTAGAGAGAGACTCTTAGTGGAGTCTCAGCTGTGCCTGTGTGCTCCTGAAGCTTAGATACTGGAAGGCTGAGGAAATCTGGAACTCCTGTCTCTAATGTCAGCAGTAGCCTTTTGCTGGAAGACGAGAAGGTTACAGAGTGTGTGGTGGCGGGGAGCAGGTGTCTGTCTCAAACTGTGTCCTGCTGCAGTCCACGTATGTGGGAACTGGGGAGATTACTCAGTCAGTACCACACAAGTGTGAGGACTGAGTACTGTTTCTCTGCACCACAAGAAGCCAGGCCTTTGATCCCCAGTACTAGGGAGGCCGGGACAGCTCAATCCCTGGAGGCCATTGGCCAGCCTGGCCTAATCAGTGAGCTCCATGTTTAGATAGAGACCATATCTCAAAAAGAAAAGAAGATAAAGAGGAAGAGTGGTCAAGGAGAACATGCAGCATCCAACTCTAGCCTAAGTAGACACAGAAACAAAGGAAATGCAGGACTCAGCACCCGGGAGCAGGTGGGGAGTGTGGTGCTCTTTTCTAGATTTCACAACCACCTCAATGACTTGAAGTCTTAAGTGGGTGGCCAACCACCTCTCTTAGCAGGAGGTTCAACTTCAGCTCTGTCTATGACTGCACATTGAGGATGGTGATAGCCCCCTTCCCGACTCTGCCTCAGAGAGCCTGGCTGAATTGAATGTGTACCTGAGATGTCAAAGCCCCTAATTCTCACAGAGCCAGGTGCCTGTCAGCAACATGCCTCTGGCTATACAACTTCCACCAGCAGAGGTATCCTGGAACCTCACTGGGTTTGGTTAAAAATGCCATTAAAGCCAGTCATAATGGCACATGTGTGTAATCCCTGCACTTGGCAAGTGGAGGCAGGAGGATCATGAGTTCAGGGCCAACCTAGGCTATCAGAAACTCTCTCAAAACAAGTGTCATTAAGCAGGTAAACAAAATATTTTGATATAAGCAATTAATAATTGCCAAAAGCCATTTGTTAGAAATAATATCATGGTGCTGGAGAGATGACTCAGTGATTAAGAGTACTGGTTGTTCTTCCAGAGGACCCGAGTTCAATTTCCAGCACCCGCATGGCAGTTCATAACTGTCTGTAGCTCCAGTTCCAGGGTACCCGACACCCTCACATAGACATACATGCAGGCAAAACACCAACACATGTTAAAAAAAGAAAAGAAAAGAGAATATCATAGCTTTAGAAAACCATGGACTTAAGGACTACAAAACATAAACCATCTAGTTGATGGGCAGGAGAAATTACACTATCTGACCAATTTAAAGCCTTGCCAACTGGTAGAGTAGGCTCTCTGGTTGCATCCTTTTGCCTCAGAGATTGAGCTGAGCACATAGAGGCAGTGCTAGCCCAAGCAGAGCTGAGAAAGACAAAGGTAAACCATGAGCCAAGTGTGCCTGGTGTCTTCTGAGGTTGCTTACTTTATATTTCCTCTGATTCTCAATCTCTTTGATATCAAGTTTACAGAAGTTGGACCTGATGCCGTAGGCCTGCAATCCCAGATTCTCAGGAAGCCAAGGCAGGAGAATTGCACATTCAAGGTCTGCTTGGGCCACAGAGAGTTCAAGGCCAGCGTAGGCAAGTTAGTGAGACCCTGTCTCAAATTAAATAGTGGAAAGCTGGGGCTAGAGAGCTGGCTTGGCAGTTAAAAGCACTTGCTCTTACAGAGAACCCAGGTTCAGTTTCTGTCTGGCCTCTGAGGGCACCAGGGGCATGTTACACATATATACATGCAGGCAAACACTTACACATATAAAGTAAAATCAAATAAAATATTTTAAAACAAAATGAAAAGAGACCTGGGGACACACAGTGGTAGAGAACTTAGCTACCCTACATAATGGTCTGGGTTTTCAATCTTTGCTATAGACAGACTGACAGAGTGAATTTATAAGAAGATGGGAGTGTCTAAGTAATTTCTAGCATTATGCTGGATACAAAGGCCCTTTGTAAATGCAATTATAAAATTCTTACCATGAACCACAGTATCATTTTTGTGGTTAAGGAATCATTATGACTCACTCAAGGTCATGGTGATTGGCAGTCATGAAATTAGGAAGCTTGAGCTGAAGACCCTCTGCTTTATGTGCCTAGCCAAGCCATCTAAAGTCTCCAGACCTGCATGGCTGTCTCCATTCATAAATGGATCACTCAGATCTGTATTCTCCACCTCAAGGTGACCATAAGATCCTTTAAATTCCCTCAGCTACACCATGGGGATAGCGCTGGCTGCTAGGAAGTGATTTAACACAGTGCTATGCTGTGGTGACTTATAGCCTGTTGAGTCAAAGAACCAAGTGAGTAGATGATGATAGAGTCATATAAATTGTTGAGTATTTCTGAACTAAGCACTGCAGTAGTCCAGAGAGATGTGGGGGCGGGGTTCTCAGGGATGGTAAAGAGGATGTTTTAAGTTGAAAAATAAGTTGGACATTTTTCACATTTACCAAGCAAATAAGACTTTACCTAAGTGCATATTTGGGTGTCTGGTGGTAGGAATATTGTGATGAGCTGCATGAGTAGAGCAGCCATTCCATGGGCAGTTGAGGGAGGCAGGCATTCATCCAGCAGATGAATGGAAAATAAAATGATCATGAGTGTCTGGCAGAGAGGGGCCTTGTGCTGAGATGGGATTATGTAGCTCATAGGTGGGGAAGACCTACAGGTGGGTTAACAGCTTTGAACTGAGTAGTCTAGAGCAGGCAGTGCCTCAGTCTCCTCTGTCATGGGGAAGGTAGCACCCAGTCACAGAGTTGTGAGGTTGGATGCAACCCAGTCTGGGCCAGGTATCTCACACCATGGTAGATGCATAGTGAGCACACAGCATTGGTGGCTGTTGGGAGTTTTGGTCACTCATCAAATGCTTGATCATGGCGTACCATGCCTGAGACGGTTAACTAGAAAACGTGGGCTAGTTCTTCATAGTCCACTGATGAGCTGGATATTGAAAACAACCGATCTATATGAATCACATAGCTCCATGGAGAAAACCAGAAATGAGACTTTATTTTTTTCAATCAGGACCCCTGAGCTTGGGTGCTTGAAAGCAAGGGAAACTTAAATGGGTGAAGCAGACCGTTGCCAAGGGGAAATTAGGCCCTTGACAAGCTAGATAAGGCACTCAAGTTCAAAATGTTTTTGAACATGAAAGTCACAGAAAACCATCGAAGCGTTGTGAGATTGTAAATTTGATCGGATTGGCCTTCCGAATGTTCCTTCTGAGGTGGCATGGAGGACTGGAGCCAGCATGAGCAAGAGAGCCAGAGCTCATATCTGAAAGAGGCTAATCATGGGTGTGAGGGAGAGCACCCAGGGGGAATGGATGGGTAGTTCCTAACACATTGTGAGAGGTACAGCCTGTGTCAGCAGAAAGCAGCATTTTTAGACAGGATTCTGTCTGTACCACTGTCTTTTATACAGCAAATACTTCTGCTGCATCCAGGTACTGCTGGCTAATGTGATATACTAATCAAGGTGTCTGTAAAATTAACTTTGTAGTTCGCTGTTGGGAAGTAGAATTTAGCTCAAGTTAAATATAAGATGGGAAAATGAGATTTTTAAATGTTTTAAACAGAAATAAATAACTATGGTGACTATAATAATTAGCTTGACTTAACCATCCCACAATATATCATAACATCACTCTATAATACATACAATTATTTGTCAATTCAGATGAAGATCAAAAATACTAAAATAGGTGAAAGTCACCTAAAACATGTGAATGTCCTGTGAAAGAGGATTATTGATGATAAACAAATTAATCCCAAACACAGAAACCACACCAGTTCTTACAGGTGACCTGTTGGTTGCAGGTGATGGGTCAGCCTATCTCTTGGGTCTTCCTTGATTATGGTACTGGGCTCAGGTGGGGTTCCAGTGGGATTTGTAATCTTCTGAATGTGTTGGAGGATACAGAGTGAGGCCAAACGGGTCTCTGATCCACCCGTCACCTTAAGATGGTTCCTCTTCCATCAAATCATACCCTTGGCACAAATAGACCATGCTCTCATTTATGTGGGGTGATGATATATATGCCTTTTTTTTTTTTTAAACAGGTGGTAACAAACAGGGATACACAAGAAACTCTCCTCTGCATGGCCTGTGTATTTGAAGTTTCAAATAGTGAACATGGAGCACAGCATCATATCTACAGGCTTGTAAAGGACTGAACCTGGTTATTTATATATATAGATATCTGTATATACACACACATATGTGCACACACACACTCTCTCCATTATCGAACGACTGACTGTAAACCTCACCACAGGTGATGCCCTGGCCCCCCAGGTCACACCCTGACTTTTCTAAATCCTGTTTGAGTGAACTTATTATTTTTTTCATGTGTTCATGCTATCATTGTAGCTGTGAAGTTGTGATGCAGTTTTTTGTGTATTCCTCAGATCTGCAACCCACAATTCCTTGGGGAGGGTGAATCTTACCAGCCTAAACCTCTCTCTCTGCAGACCTGTTTCCTGTTGTGGTAGAAAATAATGAGACAGAGGCTTGGCCACGGAGCATTGATTGCCTTTATACAAATGTATTTAGTTCTTTTTGTTGTTTTTCCAACATAAAATCCTTGTTTTAAGATACAAGTAAAATTAATCTTTAAATGTAAATTAGTACAAGAAAACTAAGATTCTTCAGACTTATCTTTGTAACTAATTAGGGTGGAAGTTATGGAAGAATGTAATTCACTAAATTATTTTTTAAATGAAATCTTTCTTTCTTTTTAAAACCAAATGTTAAACTATAGCCTTAAGAAATACTTGGTAGAAGTATCCTAATGAGACAAATTTTGTACCTTTCCCTCCCTCAAGGTTAAAACTAATATCCTAATTCATTAAACTCTTGAAACAGGTGTTGCAAAGGAAGAAAATGTCACCCCTTATCCTTAACATATATAGTATATTTAAAAATGTAAAATTGTATTGTACTAATGTGATAATTGATTATTTAATGAAAAAGAAAAGATGGCTCGGTTTGCAATAAGTAGATAATACTGAAACAAATCTAAGCTTACAATGTTATAGTCTTGTGTGTGCAGCTGCATTTTATATGGTCAACCAAAATTTTTTATGGAGAAGAGTTCACATTTGAACCACTGAAATTTAATAACAAAATTTAAAAATTGGCATGAATACTGCACAGTGAGTTGCAAAGGATGCAGAATCCTGTGGCTGGGAGAAAATTGTCATCCTCTGAACAAGTGCAAGGCTCATCAGGCTTGGTGTCTGCTCCCCAGAATGTCACTGTCACCAGCCTCCTCACCAGCCTGTGGGTAGTTTGTTGTTGCTGGTAACCCACCATGCATGGGAAGCATCTGTCATTGTAGCTCTGTGTTCGTGCGCATATTCAGTTCTTCCTGCTTCCTTTCAGTTTGCTGCTTACTCATCACTCTCTTGGTCTGCATTATAGACATGGATATATTTTCCCTAAGGGCATCTCTTTCCTTGACATCTCTTCATAAGCCTCAATGGTATTTTATGTGCTCCTCCCTCCCCCTCCCCCTCTCTTTTCCCTCCATCCCCTCTTGATCTTTTTAAGCAGATGCCCTCATTCAGGAAGTTCTGTTTCCAAGAGAGATTTCCCCTCTCTGATCTGAATATTCCAAAGCATTACCCAGCAGAGTTGGCCTAATATGGCCAGTCTGGGGTTACTTCCCTAAGTGCTTTCTCATTGGGGAAGCAAAAAAGGTTACCCCTCTACTTCCCAGGGAAGGTAAGAGGAAAGTAAGAGTTTCCTTACACACATGCATGCACACACAGGAATATGTGAACATAAAAGAACATGACAAAAATTTTAAGTTAAAAAAAGCATGGCAATTTTTTGTTTGTTTGTTTTTTGTACCAAGGCTATCAAGTAAAATCCTACTTCTGCTATATCCAGGTGACACACACCCCTTCTTTGCCCCAACATCTGCTCTGACTGTGCTTTTATTATATTCAGCAACTTGTGGTCTTTAGTGGTTGGGCATGGCTAGTGTGTAGCTAAAAGAACCAAACTGGATTGACTCTTGTCTCCTCCCAGCTGTATCCCTGGTCCCTGGGAAGACCTGAGGAGAATGTGCAAGACTTTGTCATTAGCAATGTGCCTCCTTCACGTAAGCCAGCGGGGCATTGTTTCTTTTCAGGAGAACTGCCTTGGTTCCCTGATTCTAAGCCAGCCCTCAAAGGAATGGCTACCCTGGGTTTTTCCCCTTCTGTCTGTCTTGGGGATGCCATTAGTTAATCCTTTAGGGATGTTTCTTTAGCTTTTATTTCCTATATCCTTCCTCTAGAGGAATGGCCTATTGTCCTGAGACCAGGACTATATGAATGGGTACAAGTGATCTCCTGTGGCTACAGGCCAGGCCATCCAATAATGTGATGGGGGAGCAGTCTACCACTCAGGAGTGGAGTTGCCCCTCTATACTACCTAGGCTCTGGGGGTTTATTTCCCAAGTACCACCTAGAGGATAGTGGCTGGCAATGGGGAAGGTATGACTTCACAGAATTAGGATGGTGTCTGTGTTGCCTCACTGTCTATGTCCTCTTCTTCCAAAGCCTTTCGGGGGTGGGGGGGTAGGGGGGGTGGGAGTTAGGAATGACCCTGACTTACTGTTGGCTCTTAAAACAGCTATAAAATTCTTTAATATATATTCAACCCCTATTCCTCCCCTAACTTATTTCCATCCCTCATATCTCCACCCCTCCCAACTTCTTACTCTTTCTCGCCTTTAAAAAAAGAAAATAAACCACCATCTTAGGGTTACCATTGCTGCGATGAAACACCATGACCAAAAACCCACAAAGTTGGGGAGTCAAGGGTTTATTTGGCTTACATTTCCACATCATAGTTTATCACCGAAGGAAGTCAGGGAAGGAACCTGAGACCAGGAATTAATACCTGAAGAGACCCTGAAGCAGTGCTGCTTACTGGCTTGCTCCTGTGGCTTATTCAGCCTGCTTCCTTATAGAACCTAGGACCAGCAGCCCAAGGGTGACACCATCCACAATGGGCTGGGCCTTACCCTCTCTGTCACTCTGTCACTAATTAAGAAAATGCCCTGTAGGCCTGTCTAGAGCTCTTCCTCCTCTGCCCCTCTCTCTTTCAAGACAGGGATTCTGTGTGTAACAGCCCCGGCTGTCCTGAAACTCACTCTGTAGCCCAGGCTGGCCCTAAACACACAGAAATCTGCCTGCCTCTGCCTCCCGAGTGCTGGGATTAAAGGTGTGTGCCCCCACCACCTGGCTCTACAGCCATTTCTTCTGGAGACATTTCTTCAGTTGAGGTTCCCTCCTCTCACATGACTATAGCTTGACACAAAACTAGCCAGTACACCCACCATGGCAAGTTTGTGCTGCCGGTATACTCAAGGGTGTGTAGACATCTACTAGAACGTGGTCAGCCTACCAGGAAGCACACTCTTAAAAGAAAATGGGCTTCCCCTACTCCAAAAGCTATCAACTGTCAATAGATCCTCAGCCCTGGGGTGGGGGCTCATGAGCCCCTTCCCCCTCGGTGCTGGAATTTGACCAGCTTGTTCTCACAGTTGCTGTGAGTTGATGAGTGCTATGATCCTTTCATGTCCAGAAGACAGTGTTCTGCTCCAGTACACCCACCCCACCTCCTCCTTTTACAGTCTCTCTGCTCTGTCTTCAGTGCGGGTAGCTATAAGATTTGTGAGCCTTCTAGAGTTTCCCCGCCTTAATCAATGACCCAGTTATCCCAGACTTGCTTGACTTCTCAAATGAAAGCCTAGGGTGGGATTTGTGTCTTAACTTTTAATCCTTCTTGGTTCCTTCTCCCCTCCTCCTCTAGGCTGGAAGGATACCCTTGCCGAGCCCTGCCCTCTCTCTTCTGTGACCTTCTTAGTGTTTTAGGACAGATCTGTCAGTAACATATGTAGGCGTCCTGCTTAGTCACTGCATAGTTTAGAAGCCATCTTTCCAATGAAAGAGACCTAAATGTGCTGGGACCCCTGAGTCCAGCTAACTGGAGGCCAGGGGCATTTGGCTGGTTAATTGACCATCACCCTGTGCGTTGTCAGAGGTTTTTAGACTTGCTGGCCTCTTTCCCGGTTGTCACAGCTCATTGCCCTTGGTTGTGCAAGGTTCAACCTTAGTTGAAAATGGCTGCCTTTTCTCTTATTTGTCATTAGCATATTGATAACCAGTTTTGCTTCGCTCATCCTGTGAAAACTTCTCTCCTGTAAGCTTTTTTCTGGTGGGGAGGGTAGAGGCAGGTAGGTGGTATTCTTCTGCAGCATCCTTCCCCCTGTTTAGAGGCAGGACAGGCGGCCACCATCTCTCGCCGCCTGCTGCTCTTGCTCTTGTGTCTGGAAAGCTGGGTCCAGCTAGCCAGCACCTTCCCTGGAGCCATCTGACCTCCACTTAAAGAGCATTTCTGATTTGTCCTGTGGCCCTTGCTTTATTGGGGCTTACAAAGAGAAACTCCCCTCAGATTTGGCTCTTTCTCACAAGCTCCCCACTCTCCTGCTCAGCCTTTAATTGTTAGGGTGAGTTTGCTCTGTACTGCTTGCTTCACGCTCTCTCTTTGGTTGGGCTTTTGGGATAGAGCGGGCCTGGATCTGGTCCACAAGGTGGCTCGTACTCAGACCAAAGAGAGCACAGTCCATTCCCCTTCACCGTGAAGGGTGAGAGATGCCTGGTCCAAAGCCTCCTAGCTAGTCAGTCACAGACAAGGGTGAGGCTTCTCTTTCTTCTGCGGCTTCCCCTGGGTAGAAGCCATCTTTCCTTGGTGCTCTGTGCTTAAGTGATCCCTGAGAATGCATGGACGGACGGGTCACTACAGATCCCCTGTAGGTACCCGGGGACCATAAGCAGATGGGAAGTCTGATGTGCCTCTTCACTTCCTCGGAGGACAGTTCTCCAGCCATGGGCTTTGAGTCAAATTTCTATTTCCCACCCATCCCAGCAGCAACGTCCTGCTCACACACCAGCCAAAATAGAACCTTTGGTGTGAAAATTCCTCAAAGGACTTTTCGACCCAGGTCTTCATTAGGCTTCAGTACCATGGTGGCACTAGCCACTGTTTTTATACAACCCTAATTCTTGAAGTCACAGGATGGTCAGTTTTACAAACCAGGAACCTGTAATTTGTATAATTTTGTATATGCTCTGGTGTACCACACCTGTCCTAAGGAAGGGTAGAATAACTCTATGTTGGTGTCCTCACCTGTGACATTAGGAGGATGCTTGAGTTGCTGACTTCTATGTTGATGTTTCTGTGGCTAAGCCCTGCACGTGTCTTTTCTGAAAAGCCTTAAATCTTGGTGACGTCACGTCGTAGGGTGTCGGTGTGACAGGCTGCCTGGGAAGCGTGAGCCCTTTATAAGCTGGAAGCATTTCTCTTACTACTGTTACTTCTCCTGTCCTCGAAGGGAGTTTTCAATTCACAGCTGCCAAAGCCTCCCAGTGAAGCAGTGCCTTAGTCATACCTTAGTAGCTGCCAGCCTTTTCTCACGCCTCTTCTCGGTGTCCATTTGCTAATTGGCCCCATTTCCGAAGCAGGACAAGCCAAAAGCGTTCTCATTTTTGTTTCAAAAGCCCGTTTTTAAATCCAGCTCTATAGGAAGCTAATGACTTGGTTTCAAACAACCTAAATCAGAACCCAAGTCAGTTCTTTGACCATGCTCTCACATACGTATCCATACCAAAACTAATGGCTGCAACTCCGCAGTTTACTATGAAGAGTGAATTGTACTTTTCATTGATGCCTTTTTCAATTCATGACCAAATACTTAGCTATTTGTGAATCTTCTGCACTCCAGCATGAAAGTGCCTTTGGCTCGAGATTCCAGCTTAGAAAGTGCCACCATAATAACGACAATTTGTAGAGAGACCAAAAATATTTTGAGATCACCATAATGCCTTTGGTTAACCAGGATGAGTAACCAACCACAGGCCTCTATTCATGAGAGCACTGCGTGGTCCCTGCCTGCTGTGAGTCTGCCTGCCAGTGGGGACCCCACCACCACTCACCTATAGCACAGTGTGGCAGCGGGGAACCCCGCAAACTGTTGTGTCTGTGTGTGCTGACTCCCCCCACCCCCGGACGTCCGTCAACTCGTCACCCAGCTCTGCATCCCTGGGAAGGAACTTGCACACGAGCACCCGAATCCCAGCCAGTGGACAGACACCACGGCTTTGCCTTCTCCATGTGTTCACATCCAGTCTGTGGAGACTCTCGTCCACTGGGACGACAGTGCGCACTTGCCTGCTTTACACAGTGATACCGTTTGGTTGTTGGAAGCCTTGCATCGAGATGACAGTGCAGAACAAAAATTAAAATGGATTCATTAGGGTCATTGCAGTTGAAGTGTCTTTGGGCAGATTTGCTGGCTCCAGATGTCCGGATGTGCTGTGAGAGACTTCCAAAGAGCACAACATTTGCAATTTTTGAGAATGGTCTTATCCTCAGAGAGCCAACTCTGAAGTCTGTGTCAGCTTAGAGTAAAATCTTTGTGCATCTGGAAACCTCATACAGTAAGGAAAAGGACAGAGGAGGCAAAAAGAAGCCAGGAAAAAAAAATAGGGTCTTTTTTCTTTTCTTACTTTCTTTTTCTTTTTTTAAAAAAATTCCTTTGCTGATATAAGTGTAAAAGTAATGACAGACAACTTTGAAAGTTAGCCTGGAAACTCTACCACATCCACATCCCTTCTCCCTGCCCTCCCCGGTGTCTAAGGAATAGCCTGTCTGGGCTCTGAAATTGCAGAAGTGACTTGTATCCACCCCAAGTTGTATAAACGTCCTGTTTTGTTTTGTTTTTTTAAAGAAAAACAGCTATCAAGTGAAAAGGAGAATTTCTTAGCACAGGTTAGAGTTGGTTGTTTGGTGTCTTGGACTCCTCCCTGGCAGGAACACACCACAACTTGAAGAAATTAGTCAAATGTGTTTTCTTGTGCCTCCTTCTAGCCATTGATGTCTTGTCCGGTGGTAGTTGCCTCTCCTAAACTCTTTGCTTATATCCTCAACAATGAAGGTTTTATGTTTAAAACTAACTGATTGCAAAGGGCAGGCCTCACCGAAGTCATGCACCATTGACTGAGATGAGATATCTGTATTTATTGCTCCTTCCTAACTTGTTTTCTCTGTGAATCTGCATTGGGTCCCTGTGCCCCACACTACATCATTTTAGGTGGAAGCAGCAGCGTCTGTGTATGTCCCCACCCTAGTTCATGACCACAGGGTCAGCTCCCACTAGCCTTGTTAGTTTTCACCATGGGCATCCTGTTTCCCCTCTTTCTTAGAAAGGTGGCCAGAATCTACACGTCCATCATTTTGGAAAACCTGTCCATGAGTTTTGTGTTTTAATTTTTCAAATTAATTGTTCTCTGATTAGTTTCACTGTGTAAAATAGATCTAAACTGCACTTCTTTAAAAACAAATGTACGTCTCCTGTTACCTCCTTGAAAGATCAACTTCTCTAGGCCTTTTTCAGTGGGCTTATAACTTCAGACAAGGGAAAAAAAAACAGTAAAAACAAAAACAGTACGTGCCTGAAAAATGACAAAAAAAAAAAAATTTTTTTTTTTTTTTTTGTAACATTTAAAAAACCTGAAAAGCCTTTACTTCTTTGATATGCTCAAGTTTTATGAGAATTGGTTTTTGCCTTGTGTGTTTGTTCACCTTCTAAACGACTTCATGGCTTCTCTGTTGTCTCTTGTGGAAAGTGTATAGGGTGGCCTTGTGGCAGAAGTCTTTCATCTGGTCAGTGATTCCTTTGATATTGTACTGCTGCTGGGTCTGGGCTGGAACCCGAGCCTTTGGGTGACAGGGTTCCTCTTTGGGGAGACCGTGGAGAAGAGGGCAGAGTGGCTCATCCACGTGTTTTTGTAAACTGTTGGCAGAAATTTTCAAAAGGCATTTGGCTAAACCTCCCGGCAGTACAGTATTCTTGTATTTGTTAACGTTTGTGTTTAGGTACTGGTACCTTTTTGTTAAAAAATGTTGTAAGTGTTGGCTTTAAAGTGAATTTATCTTTAGTATGATAGTTATATGAAAATTATAGGGTTTGTGTGCAGAGAATTTTTTTATAAAGTGCTTTGTAAAAAAAAAAAATGTATTCTAGCTTTCGCGGTACATATGTGTGATAACTTTAATATCCATGACAGTTAAGTGCAATTATTTCATCACTCTAAAAATGCTATTTTTGTGTCGGTTCCTGCAGGTGTTTTCATGTCTTTGCAAAGTGACACATTTTGATGCCTTCTTGATAAAGTGGTAGACATTTTGTAGCTTTCTAGAAACTTTGTATCCATACGGTATCAATGAAAAAATAAAGAAAATGAAAGTGTGGGTCACCTTTCTTGTCTGCAAAAGTCTGTTGAGAATGACATCTGCCTTCTTTTGTCTTAAGTTACATTTACTTTGTTGGGATGGGAAGTCCACAACAGCCAATGGCATGCTCAATCCTCTCCTTCCACCATGTGAGTGTTGGTGATGGACTTGGGTCATCAGGCTTGGTAGCCAGTGCCTCTACTCATGGGTCATCTTGCCCTGTGTGAGGGTGGGGGTTATATGAAGGACAGAGGGAAGTGGGTTGGAGCTGTGGTTGTGTCTCCTGTGCCTGATGACTGGAGCTTTAGGTGTTCCCTAAAGGGCATCTCAGCCATACATACTTATACAACTTGGGCTGTATGAGAACCTATCTCCAAAATCGACAAAAGTTTTGTGGAATAGCTTAGCTTGTCTGTGGTTCCAGACACACCCTGAGAAGCCATATCCTATGACTCACAATAGCCTTAGACTAAAAGGCATGCACTCCTATGTTGTTAACTTAATGTGTGCATGCTGGGGACCAGGGGCAGGTAGATCCAGGGGTTGGAAGTGCAAAGCGAAATGCACTGTGAGCTCCCTGCTTGTGCCTGTGTTCTTGCAGTTGGATGCATGCTGAGTCGTGAGCTTGGCCCCAGCAGTACTGGTTCCTGTGTGACAACAGGTCTCATTGTGCCCCTGTGTTGGTATAACCATTCTGTGCTATATTCCACATTCCAGTCTCAATGGCATTGCTTCCTGAGACCAGAAAGGCTAACTCATCCAGAGTCATGACTAACAAGGATGGAGCCTTATTTAGGTTCATTCAGCCTGATGCTTGGGCCTGATCTCTTGGCCTGTGCATATACAATGGTTGACTATACAATGGAGAAGCTCAAGGCCAGGAGGAAATGAGAGTGGTCAAGGAACTTCACCAGACTGTAATGACTGGGACTTTTGGCAGTGATGGTGGGAGCCCTCAGCTTGTGACTTAGGCCTCAGGGGGTCTTGCTTCTCTTTATTTCTACCTAAAGCCTGGGCACTAGAATTGCATCACTTTGCCAAGGAGTGGGCATGTATTTCCCTGCTCGTGTGTTTTCACGGGTGCTGTGATCTCGTGCAGAGCAGAGGAGAGGCCCATGGGAGCTTTTTGTCTTAAGTGAGACCCCATCCCTATTTCCTAGTCTGTATACTCTTGGAGAATAGGAGTCCTTGACAACTTTGCTACAATGTGATTCAGATCTAAGGAAGTAACAGGCCTTTCTTAGGATCTTAACAGCTGGTAAGTCACAGCCATTCTCTCCGTCCCCTAACTGAGTACTTGCATATGTCAGAAGCATTCTGTTAGGCTGGAGGTTCCAGTGGAGTTCTGCAAGGAGGGAGGTACTAGGAAAACAAACACCAGAGCCTGAGGGCATTTGGGGAGCATGGGGGAGGGTAAGTGAAAATTTGAGGGGACTGGCAACTTTGCTGTGGATCCCCCAAATTCTCTTCCTGCCACACTGCCTCAGGAACTAATGAACACAGGTATAGAAAGCCAAATTAACTCTTGTGTAATTACTGAGTGACTGATGGAAAGCCAATCAAAATTCATAGTGGGAAGTTGTAAAACTTTGCAGAGACATCTTGTTCTGTGTGTCCAATGCCTGTTCATCAAATGTCTTGTTGTCATAACAGCAAATAGGCCACTGACTGCCTGGCTCTTCAGCAAATGTTTTCATTCACTTTTACCTCCAAGAACCCAAGACTTAACATTTGTGCTCTACACTATTGATAAAGAACCAAATAAAAACTACAGATAACAAATGAAGCTGGCAGAATGGTTCAGTGGATAGAAACACCAGCTGCCAAGCCTAACAACTGGAATTCATTCGGCCCCCAGGACACACAGGTTGGAAGTAGAGAACGGACTCCCACCAGTTAGTAAATACCAGCAATCAAAACTCCAAAAGAAAACTAATATCCCCTTATTAATCTCCAACTAGTATCAAACAAGGTAAAAATTCCCATAGCCAATGAGGATTACTTCACAATTACTTACAAGTTTGGATTGATGTGGAATAAAATACAAGACTAATGTGTGCCCATTAACATAGCTACAGGTTAAAATGGATAAATTGATGACATTGGGTTGTATGTGGGGGTTCTGCCCCCACTTTTTCCCCAGGGTACTCTTGAGGAGGGAGAAGTGAGAAATATTTAGATAGAAATATTGAGGGGAGAGAGACAGAAACACAGATAGCCTTAGGAGGGCCTGGATCAATATCCACCAGCTCTTCTGTCTCTTCTAAAGAGTTATTTATAGAAATGCCAAAAGGTGGAGCAAAAGACTTAACCCCTAGCACAGTGCAGACCCTTCCAAATACCTGGTCAGTCCATTCCAGTCCTTATGCAGACCTGATCCAAGCTCAGATCTCACTAGGAAACCTTTGTGGGCTCCCACAGTTATAAAATACATATACAGAACAGGATTTGAATATCAGAATTTGATGAACGTGTTTTAATTAGGTGCAAAATGATGAGCTGCACAATTGGAGGCTTTAAATTATTTTTAAGAATATACAGATTTTTTTTTACGAATATTGGTCATAACCAATGTCGGCAGTCAGGAAACTGGCCAATGCGGTGACTCAGTGTCCAAAGTCTTATTGGGACACAGCCCTTACTGTTTGTTAGCCTACTGCTGTGTCTGCTTTCACACTGTGGTAGCAGAGGTGCCTGTGACAAAGACCCTGTAGTCCACAGAGCCTAAAATAACGATCTGGCTTTTTGCAAGGTGTGGGGGGATAAACTTGCCACCCTACTGTAAGCCATAAAACAAGGCCCTACATTCAGTAATCCTAAAGAGGTAGTTTATCTTTCTTTGTTGTGTAGATACACCAGATGTGTAAATGGTTGTAACTTTCTCTACCCTCTCTCAAGCCACCCAGCTTTCCCTTCCATTGTGCACATGTGTGTGTGTGTGTGTGTGTGTGTGTGTGTGTGTGTGTGTGTGTGTGTCTTGTGTGGGGGTGTTTATAGACTGGAGGACAGCCTCAGCTGTCATCCTCAGGTACATTTATCTCCTTTGAAATAATCTTCCTCAGCCCTAAAGCTCACGGATGAAGCTAGATGAAGCTAGACAGCTGACCAGTGAGTCCCAGAGATTCTCCTTTCCCCCACCTCCTTAGGGCTGGGATGTATCCTACCATGTCTACCTTCTTTTATAATGTGAGTTCTTGAGGTCGAACTCAGGTCCTTCTAACGAACTGAATAATCCTTCCAGCTATAGGAATGGGGATTTTGATGGCTTCCAATCACTGAATCTGCCTTCCCAATCAGAGCATTATTAAAGCAGTCAACAGCACTTTCAATGGCTGCCATTCTTTTTACCCTTGGCTTGCCCTGTCTTCTTAGTGTCTTCCCAGATCTCTTGGGGGCTGCACTCCTTGGCTACCATTCCTTGCTCCCTGTTGTTTATATTTTGCCTCTGATAGCTACATGCTGCCACGAGAGCCCTAATATCTCCATACAGTTCCATGTCACTGACCTCTTATGACCAGTTTCTCAGCAGTATTGAACTCCATTCACTGTAGTTTTAATGCAAGGTCTAGTAGACCTTTGGGACACATAGGAAGTGGGTACTCTGGTATCAAGTTATCAATGTAACCCAGGAGTATGGTCTCTGAACTTTCAGAGCCCTGCCTTATTTACACCATAGTTTTCTTCAAACATCAAGGGGCTTCCCAGAAGCACATTAGTTTCCATTACAAGTAGCATGTTTCCATTGGAATATTAAATCCTGAATTGCAGAAAGGTGCTTGGTATATACCAATGTGCTTTCTATAATCTAGCCCAGATTCAAGTTCTCAAGATGTGTTCTAAGTTCTCCAACACTCAAGTCTCCCAGTTCCTGCTGGGAGGAATTCAGATTGGGCAGATCTTGTAGCTCTTGCTGATCCCATCCTCCAGAAGCAATGATCTAATATTGAGGATTTATCCTTAATCTAGAAATGGTGATAGGAACTTTGGCAGATCTTGGGGAGGTGTTCTAAATTTAAGTGTGCACTTAGTAATTGTGCCTTATTGGACATGAGACAAACATATGAAAGTGCCCCAAATCAAATTCATACATTTCTCCCAGTCATGAATGAAACAAGTCAAGACAAAGAATTATGCAGACACTTTGTATTAGTGAGCACATGTATGTGTATACAACATATCCCAAAAATTTCAAATGTAAGGAAACAATTTGAAAACTATGTTCTTCCAAATCAAGCAAATATCTATATGTCAAAGGATTGCTTTAATAGTCTCTGACCTTAATACAATTGAGGTAAATATCAATATAGAGAGGATTAAAACACACACACACACACACACACACACACACATATAATATCAAGATGAATAAACAATTCTAACTCATAAGAAAAGTTGGCCATGGAAATTAAATTAGCTTTAGGTAAAGTTGAGTGTAATGGCTCATGCCTGTAATCTTAATACTCAGGAGGCTAAGGCAGGAGGGATTGCTGTGGGTCAGAGGCCAACCATTGCTACACTAGTGCTGAGCCTAGCAAAAATAAAGTCAAGAAAATGCTGTGTATTCAAATATAGAGAATACCCCTAAATTAGTCTCTAGGAGGTGTTGTAGAATATTACTTTATGTAAAGATGTGTTACAGTTGTTTATGCTGCATTTATTTAATGATATAAAAATGTGTTGCTTTACCTGCCTGAGGCACCTGATTGGTCTAATAAAAAGCCGAATGGCCAATAGCTAGACAGTAGAGTGATAGGTGGGTCTGGCAGGCAGAGAGAATAAGTAGGAGGAGGTATCTAGGCTTGGGAGAGAATAGAGAACAAGGGAGACACCCAGGGCCGGCCAGCCAGCCAGGCAGCCGCCAGACAGACATGGGAGAAGCAGGAAAAATAGAATGTACAGAATGAAAGAAAGGTCAAAAGCCCGAGGCAAAACATAGATGAAGAGAAACAGGTTAAAATAAGTTCGAAGAGCTAGTGGGACAAGCATAGGATAAGGCTGAGCATTCATAATTAAAATAGTTTCCACATAATGATTTGGGAGTTGGTGGTCTAAGAAAGCCTGCTATGAGGAAGTCTGCACTCTAACACTCCTAGAACATGGTATAAGAAAGGGAGGTTCAAGCTGAGCCAGACATTCATTTCCCAAAGTTAAAGAACAAAAAATAAAAAATATGCTGGATGGATGGAGAGGTGGGTGAGTGGGTGGGTAGATGGATGGGTGGGTGGGTGGCTTAGATGGGTGGATGGATGGATGGATAGATGGATGGGTGGGTGGGTGGATGGGTGGGTGGGTAGGTGAGTGGATGAGTGGATAGATAGATGGATGGAAGGACCTTATGGTGGCTTTTGCAAACCAAGTAGGAAACAAGCAGATCAACAAAGTTCAAAGTTGATTCTTCAAATATACAGAGAAATTCAGAACACTGGCAGGTTTGGAAGAGTACCCAAAGTAACAGGGAAATGGGTCATCCCTACAGTGCTTACAGGAGACTCATGAAAATATGATAGATAATAAAAACATACCGTTATAAGTTTTTGTGCCAATAAAGTTTAAAAAACAGATAAAAGTTAACTGTTAGAAACTTTAGTTAGTTTGTTAACTGTTAGTTAACTTCAGAAAATTGTTTTATGACAATGGTGGCTACCGGGCGGTGGTAGTGCATGCCTTTCATTCCAGCACTCAGGAGGCAGAGCCAGGTGGATCTTTGTGAGTTCACCACCAGCCTGGACTACAGAGTGAGTTAGTTCCATGAAAGGCTCTAAAGCTACACAGAGAAACCCTGTCTTTAAAAAAAAAAAAAAGACAATAGTGGCCTTAAAAAATCATCAAAGAGAATGAAACAGTAGTTCCTAATGGTAGCACACAAACCCAAGGAACAAAATCCTACACTTATATACAGGAGTCTTAGCTTACTTAAATTTTCTAGAATGCAGAGTTGAAACAAAAAGTTAAGCTGCTAATATATAGCAGATGCAAGTTCAGGGCAGGATGAATGAGGACACTGAAGTTCATTAGTAGGAACCGTTGAAATATGCCATGATGTGTTACTCTACAGACTGCCATGCTACAGTCATTGAGGTGTCCAGGTCATTTATCTTACTCAAAACAAAGGAACCAAAGTATTTCAGATTTTTAAATATTTGGATATAATATTGAGATATCTTAGAGATGGGACTCAAACCTAAACAGGAGATTCACTTTTGTTTTGTGTGCATTTTCTCACATCATTTGGAAGTAAATTTATACATTTTTTAATGCAGCTGCATGTTGGCCCTGACCTGTCATGTTGGCCAGATGTAGAACTTCTCTCTTGCAGCCTACTATCAGTACTTGGGAAGTTTCATTGATTAGAATATTTGGGCATTGGGAATTGACCTTAGGTCACTCGGTGTGTATGATTTTTGGCACTTGGGCTTTTCTGGAACTATTGCAAGGAGGAAGGAAATCTTTTAGTTATCAATGGAAGAGAGAAAAGGAGCAATTGGCCTATCCAGTAAGGCCCCACCTCCTAATTCTCACTGAGTAATATTCTTCCAAAAGGGCTAATGCTTGCCCATCTCTGTCACAGCATCTGCCCTGAGTAGCTATTGAAGAATTCAGGGCCATGGCTTGAGGTGTGAGCATGGGAAGTCCGAAAGTGGAAGGCTCACCTAGGAAGTAAGTGTAGGGTGTCAATCAAGCAAGGAAGAAGACAACTCAGGGCATCTGAGACAGTGCACAAGATTTGTTTCTAAATATGCTCCTGCAGTTGTTTGAGGTGAATACCGTACACTCACAAGGACAGTATGTAAAGGGAGACCATAGGCTAATCCCACTCATGAGCATAAATGGGTCAAAATACTAGCAACTGAGTGTAACAGGACAAACAGATCATAATGCATGATGAAATGGAGCCCATCCCAAGGATTCAAGCTTGGTTTAACATTAGAAAGTCATCCTATATAACTCCCACACCTTTTGTCAAAGGAACAAAACCATGTGAAGAGATGGAGATGGGTGTATCCAGTAACATTCGGTGTCCACTAAGGACAGAATGTCTGTGTGTCTCCCAACCCGTCAAATTCCCAGGTTGAAGCTCTAGTCCCCGATGTGAGACAGAGCCTAAGAGAGGTGATTGTGGTTGCATGGGACATAGGATCCCCACTAAGGACTTTGGGGCCTTTACAAGGAGATTAGGGCCCTCTGCTTTCCTCCACACAAGATCACAGCAAAAAGGAAGCCATCTGTGGATTAGGATGGCTGTCATCAGCAGACAGATTCTGCTGACACCCTGGCCTTAGACCTGGAAATGTTAGAAATAAATGGGTTTTGTTTAATCCATTTTAAAAATATTTTTCATGATTTTTAAAAATTACTTCTTATTGAATTAAGACTAGAAAGATCCTTTATGAACTAATAAGCAGCTATAAAATATTGGCTGCTAGTGAAATAATTCTGACTTGGGAACTGAGACAAGGATGCCTACATGCATCATCTCAGCACAACATAGCTTCCAAACAGTGAAATAAGGTCAGTAAAAGAAACAAAACTACCTAACATGGGAATCAAATCTGCCATTATTCTTAGAAGACAATATATAAAGAATGCAAAAGAATATACAGGTGTATGACTAGAACTTGACTGAACATTAAGCATATTCTGCATGCAAAGTAATGTATGCTACCTAGAATTGATTTTTTGGTGGCTGGGGGTGTAGTTGAGTTAGTAGAGTGCTTGCCTAGTATGCATGAAGCCCTGAATTTGACTTCTCCCATCATATAAACAGTGTGGTGATGTATGCCTGTAATCCTTGCAGTAGGGAAACAGAGACAAGAGGATCAGAAGTTCAAGGTCATCCTTAGCTACATAGCTATTTTGAGACCAATCTGGGATAAAGACCGTGTCTCAGAAAACCAAACCAAACAAAACACAACAACAACCAAACTACATTTTTTTTTCATACAAGAAAAATAAATCCAAGTACCATTTCTTTATAATTATGAAGGAATATCTTTAATCCCAGCACATGGGAGGCAAAGGCAGGAAGATCTTTGAGTTCAAGGCCAGCCTGGTCTACACAGCAAGTTGCAAATTCCCTGATAGCCTGAGCTACATAGCAGGACTCTAGCTTTAAAAAATAAAATAAAATAAATATTTATTTTTAATTTTGTTTGGTTTTGTTTTCGATTTTTAAGACAGGGTTTCTCTGTGTAGCTTTGGAGCCTGTCCTGGAACTTGCTCTGTAGACCATGCTGGCCTTGAACTCACAGAGATCCACCTGCTGTGAGAGAGACCTTGGCAAGTTTGAGCCAGGGTGCCTCATGGGACTCCATGGCACTCCATGGAGAGTTTTATTTGGTGTGGGAAAGAGAGGAGGGAGGGAGGGAGAGGTGCGGTGGGAGCCCACACTTAGGTAGAGGAGAGAGGAATTAAGAAATGACAGAAGAAAGTCAGAAACACAGGAGGGCCTTGGTCAGTACCAACAGCCTCGGTCTCCACGCCCATGGTGAAATCATCCCATTATGCAGCCCTGCTGGGTAAAGCAAGCCCAGATTCTCTGACCCTGAGTAAGTTCTCACTGGGAAGCCTCTGTGGGCTCCCATGTGAGGCTGGGGTACAGGGGGAGAAGGGGAGAGAAGAGGGGAGGTGTGCACTACCTCTGGAGAGAAGGAAGGGGGAGGAGCCCTTCTCAAAGGGAATGTAGGATGGTGTCTGGATGCTGGGCTGGCCAGCGTATTATCTGCTTATTGGCCAGGATTCCAAGAAATGGGTCTGAATGCCTCTGCTTCCTGAGTGCTGGGATTAAAGGCGTTTGCCACCACCGCCCGGCTACGTTTTAAATTTTATTTATTTATTTTCTTACATAAAGGCTAACAGAAACTGTAAGAAAGCTTTATGGAGAAAAACATGTTACTTTAAAGTTCAACAACATAAGTCAGTGAAGAGCTGAAGCGACTCCTGAGCTGACATTGTCAATTCCACCCAATAAATCTATAGACTAAATGCCTTCAAAGTAAAAATTCAGTACTTTCCCTTTGTACCTCATCACTTGTGAAGTATGGAAATCCAGAGAATCAAAAATGACTCTCAGAGAGGAAGAACAAGTTGGGAGAATGTATGGATTACTGATTTGTTTGTCCCTTCTTTGCCATCCTGGAGCAGTGCTCTGGAAACGGTGCTTTGGGCAAGTGCACTCTTGGGCTTTGTGGACAGAGCGCACTGGGGGCAATCATGGTAGAAAGTGACCTCTTTTCTAGAACGCAGGCAGGCATTGCTTTCCCCACAGGAGCCTTTGTGGAGCAGCCCCAGCTGTGCCCCAGGCCACTCCTCCCACCCCCACCCCCCTGCACGACCCATGTGGGTGCAGTGCTCACGGAGACCAGAAGAGGGCATCAGATCCTCCGGATCTGGAGTTAAAGGCAGTTGTTGAGCAACTAACATGAGTGCTGGGAAACAAATTAGGGTTCTTTGCAACAAGAGCACCACTGTCAACCTCTGAGCCATTTCTCCAACCCTGTAAGTTATTTGTTGCCACAATGGACTATGATATGAGTGTAAAGGACATGACCATATGAACCCAGTCTCTTGTAGCTGAGAAAAAGAGCTCCTAGACTGTGATTTTGTTGTTGATTAATTGTGTGTGAGTGCATGCATGAGCATATGTGAGTTCGCATGCCCCTACATTGCACGTGTGGAGACCAGAAGTTGACATTGGCATCTTCCTCTATCACTCTCCACCTTATTTTCTGAATCAGGATCTCTCACCAAACCAGGAGCTCTGTGACCCTCCTGCTTTCCCCCACAAAGCTCTGGGGTTATAGATGGGTGCTACCAATTTGGCTTTTACAAGGTTGCATTTACCCACTGAGCCATCACCCAGCCTATGCTGTTCACCTTTAAATCCAGCTTTTGTAAAGTATAATTTGCTCTCATTAGAAGTAAATAATGTTTGGAAAATTGTGTTCAGTTGCATAACCATTGCAACATAAAGTACAGCACATATGCATCGCCCACACCCAGAGCTTCCCACATCCCTCTGCAAGCCATCCCCCTCCCCTAACTCCAGCACTGCTCAGGCAGGCGAGCCCTGGTCGGCATTCTGTTCCTTTGCCGTTGGCTTTTCTAGAATTTCATGTAATTGGAGGCAAGCAGCATGTAGTCCTTTCTAATTGTTTTCTTGCAGTTTGAATAATGTGTTTCAGGGTCCTCAATAATGTTTCTTAAAGCAACTGTTCATTCCCTTTTCATCCCTGAGAGTGGTGTCCCACAGCACACATGTACCACTGTTAAATCCTCTTCTGGTAAGCATTTAACTTGTCCCCCAGTTTGGGCTTCAGTATAACCTGTTGCTGTCAGAAGTGTCTGTGCTAAACTTTTGTGAGGACATGTGTCCATGTTTCTAGAAGGGGATTGTTGAGTCATTGGCAAATGTGTCTCTACAGGGGCTTGTCCCTCTGTTTCTCCACACAACTGTACTATTTCCTGTGGCCTCCAGCAGTGAATGTCATCTCTGGAATTGGCAGTTCATTCTTTACCATTTAGCCTTCTGGTGGGTACAGAATAGCATCTCTTTGTGATTTCTAACTTGAACTTCCTGGATGACCTAGTAAGGCCGAGTACTTTTCATGTCCCTTTTGGCTACTCATTTGTCTTGGGAAGTGATCACTCAAATCTCTTGCCCATGTTTATTTCTTTTAATCATTGAGTCTTGGGGGTTTTATATAGTCTAGATACAAGACTGTACTTGGATAGATGCATTGCCAATCTTTTCTCCCAATCTGTGCCTTGTCTTTACAGTTTCTTAGCTTGCCACTTGAGGAGGAAAAACCTTGAATCTCAATGAAGTCTGTTTTATCTTTTTTAAGGATGTGATTCCTTTTTTTAAATCTTATTTTAATCTACCCATTGTGAGTCCATGGGAGTTCAGTTGACTTGTGGGCTGACCTTGTATCCACCCTTGGTAAAGTTGTTTATTAGGTTGAATAGCTTTTTGTAAAGGATAGGACCTTGTCATCTCCAAATTTAGACAGTTTGTCTCTCCCTTCACAATAAACATGTCTGTCTGTCTTCTTGTCCTGCTCCCTTCTTTTTATATGAGGTCCGGCTGTGTAGCTGGCCTAACTGACCTGGAGCTCTTGTGCAGCCCAGCTGACCCTGGCCTTGTTGCAATTCTTCTGCCCCTCGGATCCTGGGGAGCTGCACCACTGTGCTCAGCTTCATAGGTGTTTTCTTTGACTGAATAACCATGGTCTATTTTGGGGGCAATGGTTTCACTCTTTCTGAGACACTTTTGTCTTGATCTGAGACACTTCATTTCTTCCCTGGGCATGCTCAATTCAGGGGTTAGCCAGAGGCAAGAGCAGGTAGCATTTGGTGTGTGTGTGGGGGGGGGTGCTCTGCCTGTCTGCCTCCCTGGACTCTCTATTCAGCTATCATTGCTCTGAATGCAGCATTCTGTGTCAGGGACCAAAATGATGGCTGCCTTTCACCAGTGGCGACAGTAGCTCATACAACACTGGGTACGCCCCCTGACTCAAAGAGCAGAGCAGGGAGGCGTCATGCTTCGGTAACATCTGTTTCATGCCTGGATTTTCCCAGAACCTGCCTGGTGGGTTCGCCCTTCAGTGCCTCTGGGTAGCTGCATTTCAAGTGGTGTCCACCCCGCAGATGTGTCCGTAATCATTACTGTGAGCAGACATCTGACTGAGCAAATATTATACTGCTTCCCTTCATGTGAGATTTAGATGTTTTTTCCTTTCTATACTTGCAGGTCTTCCCAGTTCTGCCACGAAGTCAGCATTGAATCTAGTCACTTAGTAAAGAAAGTTAGGATTGATTTTCATCAACCCATCTGGACATTTGGATTTGGGGCTTTCCGGGTGTAGAGGTTGAGGTGGGTGTCAGATTTCACACTGTGTTTTCATACTCTATTCCCTTTCTATTTAAGAGAGCTATGCCCCACGATTCCGATTGGGTGTGTGAAACCACCGGTAGTATTGATCCAGGTCTTCGATGTTTTCTAATAAGCCTTATGTAAAGCATGACCACATAGTCCCACAGCTGATCTGTCCTTCCACAATTTATGCTCTTGTGTTTGGGGTCATTATTAAGTAAAGTTAAGGTGACTTAAACATAAGCATGGGGATATGCCATAGTCAAGGTGTAACAAATGGTCAGGTAGTGTATACACCATGGATGCTCTGGACAAAGGGAACAGTCACGTCCCAGGAAGGATGGAGCAGAGAGAGATTTCATCACACTATTCAGACGGTGACACAATCTAAAACCTCATGAGTTGATTTTTTTTCTGAATGGTGCACGTTAATAGGAAAAAAAAGAGGTGGAGAGAAAAGAGAATGGAAAGTAAGAACAGAAAAGAAAGTAAAGAAGGACAGAAACAGGAGGAGAGGTGGGAAATGGGAGAAAAAGGCAGATGAGGAAGAGGGAGACGGGGCACCACAGAGAACCCCGGGGAAAGGAAGCCAGAGGAAGAGTCTTTGTGCATGGCCGCAGAGATGTGTGTTTTGTTTTGAGGACATTTGACAGCCACACAGGTTTGCAGCCACCAGGATGAGCACTGGTGCTGGGTGGATTGTGCGCATACTCAGTCCTTGCTTTTCCTTCCTGTCCCTCAGGGCACTGACTTTGTGGGCTGTCCTCTCCAGGCTCCCAGGACAGCTACCTGTCAGCTGTGTGTGGCCAGGGGAAGTTAGGAATAGAAATAATGAATAAGCCAGGATGTTGTCCTTTCTCTGAACCAGCACGGTTACATTTTCTGAGTCCCCGAGTTCCAATCTGGGGTACCATCAGCGTGTATGACTCCAGCAGCAGCCTGGTGGGTCTGAGTACACCACCTATGTCTTAATCTAGAACTCCAGAGGCTCTCCACTTGTGTTCATCCTTACCTCATCACCAGTTCCCTGAATTCCTTCCAGTCCACCCCTGCCTGACTCACCGCCCTGACTTCCTCAGAGATATCTTCACCATGCCCATCCCCCCACCCCTATGCACCCCCAACCCTCCTGGCCCCTTCTTTACTCCTTCTTTTTCTCCATATGTACCCTGAGATACCAAGTATGGCATCAGGTGACAGCAATGGACCCACATTCTCTTTTGGAGTATCTCCCTTGGAGAAATTTGCAAGTGAATTTTCCCACCCCATGCTCTTAAGTTGCCTCTGTCCTCAGTGTGGCTCTGTACAGAGTTGACATCTGGATCCCAGTTGGTCCAGCTCCTAAGACTGAATTGACTCCCAGGGCCTAGACAGGGGCCACTGTGTTTTTGACCCCTCTTGACCTTAATAGTGAGTCGGAAAGAGACTAGATTTGTGATACAGTCTACTCAAGAGAAGTCTGTTCCTAAGACTGTCTTGTTAGGGAATGATTTCCCTCCATCTGCTCTCCCCCAAAGGCTGCTACATGAAAATTCTTCAGAGGATTAGTAGCACTATGTTGTAGGCCCAGGAGTTTATTGTCAGGAGCAGGTAGAAATAAGGATATCAGCTTCAGGGCACGAGACACCAGTGGATGTAAAGATGTCCCCTTCATAAGTGCCCAAAGCTAGATCAACATTCTGTTCCACCCTTGGGTTTCTTTTGACAAGTTTCCTGCTGTGGATATCGCTCTGTGTAAATAAAATTCTGATTGGCCAATGGCCAGGCAGGAAGTATAGGCAGGACAAGAGAGAAGAGAATTCGGGAAGGTGGAAGGCTGCGTGGGGAGAGAGATACTGTGAGCCACCTCCATGACTAGGAGGATGTAAGGTAATGGTAAGCCACGAGCCACGTGGCAAAGTATAGACTAACAGAAATGGGTTAATTTAAGATAGAAGAAGTAGATAACAAGAAGCCTGCCACGGCCATACAGTTTATAAACAATGTAAGTTTCTGTGTGTTTACTTGGTTGGTTCTGAGTGTCTATGGGCCTGGCGGGTGAGAGAGATTTGTCCTGACTGTGGGCCAGGCAGGAAAACTCTAACTACAGTTTCCTCTTTGTTGCATGTGCATGTACTTGTGTGTGTGTGTGTGTGTGTGTGTGTGTGTGTGTGTGTGTGTGTGTGTCTGTTGATAGCACTCACGTGGAAAACAGAGGACAACTCACAACATAATAGATTTTAGCAAGGCCTTTGGGTCCCTCAGACTATGCAGCCAGGCCTGGCACTACCACTTCTGGGGCCATTTTCAAAAGGGTTGAGATCCTCCACCTGGGGCCACAGATTCCTTGGGAATTTTACAAAACATCCTAGGAAGTTCCTATGTGGACAGCAGAGGGCAGCAAACTGCCATGGCAACATGGCTCGTGGGGACCAGAGGCTTTGATGGGGAGGATAACAGGTAACAGGGATGAGGACTAGGCCTGGCTGGCTTCATGTTTTTAACCACTACAGGCACATGCTTGTAACCTCAGAACTTAGGAGGCCAAATCAGGAAGATCATGAGTTCAAGGACAACAGTGAATTGCGTCTGGCTTCAGCTGGCTGTCTAAAAAAAGACCAAAACAACAACAACAACAACAACAACAACAACAACAACAACAACAACCCTGAAACCAAGGGCTGGAGATGTAGCCCAGTTGACAGAGTACTTTCCTGTGTACATGAAGCTCTGGGCTCCATCCCCAGCACCATGTAAACCAGATTCAGTGTCCTACACATGTAATCCCAGCACTGTAGGGTCACAAGTTCAAGGACATCTTGAACTACATAGCAACTTCAAGTTCAGCCTGGGATGCATGAGACCTTGTTTCAAAATAAAGCAATATACAGTGCCCCCTCCAAACCCTAAACCAAACAAGCTAAACCTAGAAGCCCTCAGACCTAGTCATACACGGCTGCTACTCCTGCAAAGCCTAAACTGATTCCCACAGCTCTTTTGACCTTGGCAAGGGCAGCCAGGGAAGGGTTTACAGTGCCATGGCATGCTGCAAACAGACAGACCTATTATAGATTCTTCCAGAGTACCTGGCATAGTGTCTTCACAGGACTGACCCTCATCCTGACAGCTTTCCAGCATTTTCTGTATTGCTATCTTCCTTTCCTAACGAGGACACTGGACTCCAACTTAAGCAACTAACTACCCAAGGCCACATAGCTATCATGCAGGCTAACAGGGATTTGAACTCTTCTCTATGGGCTTTCTAAAAAGATGTTTTCTCCACAAATCCAACTTGTCTCTACTAAAATCAAAATGAAAATGCCAACTTGCCTCCATGCGCTGTGAGTGGAAATATGTTTGAGATGGCAATCCCTCATGCTGTGTGCCCCAGCTCTTTCTAAGAATCTGTGCTACTGGGACAGCTGGCCTCCAGGGACTGTCTGTGAACTGTGCCCCTCTCTTCACTAAGTGTGCTGGGGAGATTTCTTTTTTTTTTCTGACTCAACACAAGCTAGAGCCATTTGGCAACAGGGAACCTCGTGTGAGAAAAATGCCACCATCAGATTGCCTGTAGGCAAGTTTGTGGGGACATTTTCTTTTTCTTTTTGGTTTTTCAAGAGAGGGTTTCTCTGTGTATCTTTAGGCCTGTCCTGGAACTCACTCTGTAGCTCAGGCTGGCCTCGAACTCACAGAGATCCACCTGTCTCTGCCTCCCAAGTGCTGGGATTAAAGGCATGAGCCGTAGGGGGTGCACTAGAGCACTAAGAAAGGGCCTTTGCAACCTTTTTGTCGTCACACTCCTGCCTGGGTCCACTCTGCTCTCCTGGAGCTCTGTGGTTCTCAGAAGCTCAACATTGACTAGAGCCCCATGAAAACGATCTTTCTAATTTTTCTCCCACATTTCTGGCAGCCTGGGGCAGTTTTTTTTCAATGGGTAGATTTAGTAGCTGCATAGAGGACTCAGTCACCCTTAAGGTAGTCCCAAAGCACATCAAAGTCCAAAGAAGACAGAGCTGTCAATGCTCACATTCAGTGGAAGTGTAGTCTAGGGACTGCAGAGTCCAAGGCATACCCACATGAGGTAGAACTCATCAGTTCCACAAGCAGAGTCCATTTAAGAGACAGGACATGTGTTGTTGCTGAGTCCATGACTGTCACCCAGCTGAGGAGCAAGGCTCATGGCCTGGATGGATTTTGCTTTGCGTTAGTGGTTATTGGATACAAACAAGATGGAGGGTCTGACAATGGGGGCGTCATGAGTAAGTGGAGTCACCTAGGCTGGACTCAACAAGCCTAACTCCCTCTGAACATGACAACCATTACCACCTTCAGAGTAACTGTGTGAGCATTGCAGCCATTACCACCTTCAGAGTAACTGTGTGAGCATTGCGGCCATTATTATCTTCAGAGTAACTGTGTGAGTATTGCAGCCATTACCATCTTCAGAGTAACTGTGTGAGTATTGCAGCCATTACCGTCTTCAGAGTAACTATGTGAGCATTGCAGCCATTACCACCTTCAGAGTAACTATGTGAGTATTGCAGCCATTACCATCTTCAGAGTAACTATGTGAGTATTGTATCCATTACCACCTTCAAAGTAACTGTGTGAGCATTGCAGCCATTACCATCTTCAGAGTAACTGTGTGAGTATTGCAGCCATTACCGTCTTCAGAGTAACTATGTGAGTATTGATTGCAGCCATTACCACCTTCAGAGTAACTGTGTGAGCATTGATTGCAGCCATTACCATCTTTAGAGTAACTATGTGAGCATTGCAGCCATTACCATCTTCAGAGTAACTCTGTGAGCATTGCAGCCATTACCACCTTCAGAGTAACTATGTGAGTATTGCAGCCATTACCATCTTCAGAGTAACTATGTGAGTATTGTATCCATTACCACCTTCAAAGTAACTGTGTGAGCATTGCAGCCATTACCATCTTCAGAGTAACTGTGTGAGCATTGCGGCCATTATTATCTTCAGAGTAACTATGTGAGTATTGCAGCCATTACCGTCTTCAGAGTAACTATGTGAGTATTGATTGCAGCCATTACCACCTTCAGAGTAACTGTGTGAGCATTGATTGTAGCCATTACCATCTTTAGAGTAACTATGTGAGCATTGCAGCCATTACCATCTTCAGAGTAACTGTGTGAGCATTGCAGCCATTACCACCTTCAGAGTAACTGTGTGAGCATAACAGCCATTGCCATCTTCAGAGCAGCTTTGACAACCCACAAGAGACCATCAAGGTGAATGAGATGAAGCAGTCTCTGTCCAACCTAGGAGGGTCCCTGTGTGTCCTCTCTGCAGGGCACTCACACTCCTTTGTGTTTTGACAATACCTGTTGGGGTTCTCTCAGACTCTCACCTGAGATTCCAGCCACTCTTTCCTACACCCCTCTCCCAGCTGTATGTAAATCTGGCCCCAGCAGCATGTGGTCTCAGAGTCTCAGACTATGGAATGTTAGCCAAAGGGGGACTCCATCTATGTAGCTACAGGAAAGTCCCCATCCACGCAGGGCTGAAACTTGGTGGTGGTGTGGTGGCTTTGGGACCACTCGGGCTCCTGTAAGTAACCTCTGACCTTTGCTCTGTAAATGCACTGGCGGACTACACTGGCCTTTGCTGGAATTCTGTGCTCTGCTGCTGGTGCCCTATCTGAGGTAAGAAGTTCGAACACTTCTCTCCAGGAACAGTGCTCTAGAGCACTCGTAAAGTGTTGGTGATATTCATCCCGCTGTCTTATAAAAATGCAAAGGACTGCGGGTGTCATGAGGAAATGGCACACAGGAATCCTCTTAGGTTAGTCCACCTTTCATGCTCAGCTCTTTGCTTGGACAGCACGTCTTCTGCTTGTTCAGGGGTTCCACTTCGTCCCATGCAGTGCTTTTTCCTAAACCCTCCAGATGTTTTCAGAAGAAAGGCAGCCACTGTAAGCTCATGACCAATGCAAACAAAAGGAGCAAAAAAGCCCTTTTGTAGTCCCCATTGTGTCCCCTGAGCTGACACAGCAGATCTTTCCTGGGTCCCTGGCAGTGAGACGCGCTGCTCATTTGCAGGGCAAACTATGTATGGATTTTCACAGATCTAAGGGTGAGCCCCCAAAAATGCATTCTCTGTGGATGTGGGAGGGGGAGCACCTGTTAGTTTCCCACAGTATGGGAGTTCCCAAGGCTGCGACTCTCACAGAAGATCCCTAAGGACAAAGCTGAACCCTCCCCTGCTCAGCTGGGCAGTGGCCAAGAGGCCTTTTAGCAAAAGAGTCCAGTTTCAGCCAGCTCTGATCAGTTGGCACCTTTAGGCTCAATCCCCTGTGGGCAGGGTGCAAATTTGTCCAGAAAAGGACTGAGGAGGTGTGAACATTGCAAGGGCTGGAGGAGGGAAGCCCTGTTCCTCCAAACCCCTTCTTCCAAAGCAGGCTTGCAGATCTTTGCTCCACTAACAAAGGGAAGACTGCTGCGTGTCCAGAACTCAGAATCCAAACCCCAGGCCTGGGGGTGGGAGGGTGGGGTCACACTTGAGGAGACTAGAATGTTGCAAACAACTCTGAAACATAGCTCACACCAATGTCACCCTCAAGGATATTTTCTGTGGCTGAGACACCATAATAGTGTGTAATATCTTGGGGCGCTTAGTACCCTGCACATAGTCTCTAACTTGGAGCCAGGCTTCAAAGGTGATTTGTCACTTGATTTAAGTGTAAATCAGAAACAGCACCTATACTCCAGGGCTGTGGGCACAGGTGTTTGGGAAGGGGGTGGAGAGCTGCGTTTATCAAAGCAGTCACCACCTGCAGCTTTAGAAGCTGCTGCCTCCACTCCTTTTTGGAATGAGGCTGGCTATGAAAATCGATAAGAGCAAATCTGATAAAATATTTTCATGAAAATGTAGATTGTTGTCAATGGATCTGAGACAAAGAGGCAGAAAGGGATTCATGCAGGGAAATGAGTAAACCTCACAAGTGCTGGATCCTAGGGACTGAGAGCTGATTTTCAGATCTGGAGGGGAGATAAGGAAAGCAGTGGGTTGGATCTTGAAGGCCCATTTCCCCTCACACTGCCTCTCTGTAGGTGGGTGGCCTGGGGCAGACTTTGAGCCAGATGAGGTTAAGTCCACAGGAGCAGAGTGGGTTGAAGGGGGCTGGGTTGCCCTTGAGAAGAGCCTGCTGTTCTCAGCAACAGGAAGGGCAACTGAAGACGTAACCCTTGACCCTTCTCTTCCTGCTCTTTCTGCTCCAGCCCCTGTCCTGTCTCCTCACACCTTCTTTGAAACTCCAGAGTGGTTCAAGTGGCATTCCTTACCCTCCCCTTTCCTCAGCTCCCTGCCCACTCTCAAGTGGAAGTTTGAAGTCCTTTTCTTCTGCCCCTTGCTTTGAGGGGGCATGCCCTCCCACCTCCATTTTTTCCCTTTTATAAATATTTCCTAAATTCTTCTTCCATGAACGTTTCTTTAAACTTGGACCTGTCCAGAGGAGCCAGATCTGAGAGTCCTTGGTAATTGGCTGGCATGACTATAGTCCCTTTTCAGCCTCCTTAACATCCTCAGTGCCTTGTTGCTGACCCCCTTTTTAGGGCTCTCAGGTCACATCTGCCACATCATCCAAGAGGACTGTGTGTTTTCTTAAACCGTTGTTAAGAAGTGGCGTATATTGGATACACACCATATTGAGTACTTAGTGGCTATGGCCTTCTTGGAGGATAGTGTTGGGCTTCTCCAGGTATAGGACTTCAGGAAATGTTCATTGAACGAGAAAGGAAGCACTGGGAATGTTCAGTTGGGAGAAAGCTCCCTAGCAGGCAAGGTTGGATTCCCAGCAGTGCCTAGACCAAGTGTAGCAGCACCTGCCTGTAATCCCAGCACTCCAGAAGTGGTGGCTGGAGAGGCAGACGTTCAAGGTCATACTTAGTACATAGTGGGTTCAAAGCTACCTGAGAGCCTGTCTCAGACACAGACAGATAGACAGACTGACTGACTGACAGACAGACAGATTATAAAAAAGAAAGGGCAGTAATTGCAGTTGAGGCTGGAGATGGGGTCCACTTCCCCAGCTTTCGGTTTAGTCTGCTGTTGAGGTAGCAACAGAAGAGAAGCTGCTTCAGGAGCGCTCAGGATTGTCTGGGGGTCATCACAGGTGGCCCTTGCACCTTCCCATGATGCACTCCTTCTGCAGGCCTCCCTCCACCTGCAGCCCCAGCTACGGCAGGCACCTCCATGCCCTCTCTGATGTGATCCAACCAGGAACGACACTGTGGAAAGTCATTTGCAAGCTGACTCCTGTGACTTGGGCTTCAGCAAGTCCTGGCTGGTGTGTCTGCCTGCTGGGGGCTAAGATGGTGTGTGGGGGGGGGCAATCCCTTACTGGCTGGCACGGGAAGGAACACCTGCAGCCCCAGAACTGTCCCCAGCCCTCCCTCTCCAGCAGTCTCCTACTGATCTCGCGCTGGGGAGGGAGATCAGACATAAAATTCCAAGGGCTGAAAATTCCTCCCTCAAGGACATCCTCCCCATTTTCAGTCAAGTAGAAATTTTAACTCTTCAGGGCAAAATTTCAAAGCCCAACAACTACCCATTAGACACTTAAGTCCTAGCATTTGATAGCATTTGAACGAGGAACTTTGGAAATGTATTTTGAACTCGGAGAGCTGGAACCATTAGAGATGAAAAGAGCCTGTGTGGTACCTCCTGTGGTGCCTCCTACATCACCAAGGACTGTTGTGAACCGGCCTTCCCAGGCTGCAGCAAATGGCTTTCTCTGAAGAGAATGCAGCCTGAGATGGCTTTCCAGTGAAGAGAGGACAGAGTTCATCTGAGCTACAGGGAAGACTCAGTGTCACCCTGCCTGACTACTCTGTGCTTGGGGCTCAGGGCCTGTCTGCTGGTGACCTGTTTTGGTGCTGTTGGAAAGAGGCTTGGACATCTGAAAGCAGGGTTCTGAATACACCCTGAAAGCCCTTTGCCGTCCTGTTCATTCTCCCCATCAGTCCTCACCAGGGCCGAGCTTGGCGGTAGAACCCCACTGCAACAATGGGGTGCTTTGGACAATATACTGGGATATACTTCCAAGCATCCTACATTCCATGGAGACCTTGAAGCTGTCAGTCAAGGAAGGGCGCTCCTTGTGGTCAAGGATGCTGGCAACCCGGAAGACTTTGCAAGCAGGTTTGGAAAACAATCTCTCAGTGCCATAATTCCAATAGTTGAAAGCTCAGAAGATTCAAACTCTGTAAAACTTAAGTATTGAAAGGCCAAAGGCCAAAAAACATAAATCTGGAAAAAGAAACTTAAAAAATTCTTAAAATAGCAGGCATTTATACAGTTTGTTTAAAGAAAAGATGTAGCTAGAGTTTTTCTGCCTGACCCACAATCACGACAAATATTTCTTACCCGCCAGTCCCACAGGCTCAGACCCAACCAAGTAAGCGATACCCACAGCAAAAAGATGTATAAACTGTGTGGAGTGGTTCATGCCTGTGATCTCAGCAGTGGGGAGGCTGAAGCAGGAGGATCACTGAACTGGACCAGTATAGGCTACATTGAGAGCTTCAGGCCAGTAAGGACTGCAGAAGCAACATTAAGAAGTTGCTTACATTAAAATGATATATTTTGGCAAGGCGGTGGTGGCGCACGCCTTTAATCCCAGCATTCGGGAGGCAGAGCCAGGCAGATTTCTGTGAGTTCGAGGCCACTCTGGGCTACCAAATGAGTTCCAGGAAAGGCTCAAAGCTACACAGAGAAACCCTGTTTTGAAAACCCCCCCCAAAAAAACCCAAACAATAAATAAATAAATAAAATGATATATTTTGAAAAGCTTTTATCTGTTTAATGAAAATATAAAAAAGCTTTTTGGAGGCGATTTCACACATTAAAATAGATAATCATCACATATTTCTGTAAACACAGCAAACACCAGATTTATCAGTGAGTAACAGCCATAGGAGCAGACGACCCTGTTTGCAGGAGACAGGGCAGAAAGTGGCGCAGCTGGAGGCCGGGCACACTGCTCTGTCACTGTCGTGAGTCATCTGAAATACCAGAATGGGCCTTGAAGTTTGACAGAATCTGTCCAAACTCAGGAGGGATTGCCTGGCATCTCTTCAGCTGAAGGAATACTACCAGAGATTAATGACACATTAATTTTCTCTCAAATAAAAGGTTTAATTTTAGGAATCAAGTTCACCATTTAAAAAAACAGCATGGTTCCTGGGAATCTGGATCGTAGGCACAGCATTTCACCAAAACAGCTTTTCTTACAGGTCACTGGCCAATGAGTGCTATGCAGATGACACATTTTAAACCAAAGGTTGTGCCCAGCTCTGTCACATGGCCTTTCCATATGTGTTCTCTTGTCTCCTTTCTCCAGCGCTGCCACAGGAGAAATTTTGGTCTCTTGGGTTTGTGACTTTGGTAATGGGGGCTTTAGGGACTTCGGTGTTCTGGAATTCAACACTGGGGGTCATGGCTTCTGGGCTAGAATTTGGAGAGTAGAGCTGGTACCAACCACACACCTACATCACCTCCCCAGCCCTGTGCTCAGCTCACAGTAGGAAGTAAGATGTTATGAATCAGGGTTTCTGGGTTGCTGTACAGGTGACTCACAGCTGTTCAAATTCTTATTGTGAAAACCCTACATCCCTTCTGTGATTCCTTGCTCCACCCACGGAAAGTCGGAACCTTGGAGGTGGGACCAGCAAGGCTTCAGGTGTTCCTGTTCCTGGTGATATGGAGCCTGCTATGTGTAGGAGCCGGTGGTGGCTGGTCGTTGTTACATCCCAAGATTTCTTGCTCCATGGCAGCAGGGATGAGGGATGGCTTTCTGGCTCCTGGCTAGAAATTAAGGCGGCTCCCATCCTCCTGCTTGTCCTCTGAATATTGGGGTAGCCTTGGAAGTAGGGTGTCCCTCCTCTTCCTCTGGCAGGGGTCTACAGCATAACCAGTGTAGCAGGAATCTTAAAGGTACTTGTTAATAAAATCAAACCTGAGGCCAGGTATTGGGGTGAATGCTGGAAGATCAGAGAAGCAGAACAAGCCACAGTTTCCTCACCTCGCCAGTGCCTCAGCTGATTCTGTTTCCTCAGACTGGAAGCTTCTGAGTCCTCATCCAAATGAATCTCAGCTGAACTGCTGCTAGAAGCCTAAAAGCTTAACTAGCTAAAAGCTTCTAGTTTCTGGTCTTCACCTCTTATATATCTTTCTGGTTTCTGCCATCACTCCCTGGCTCACTTCTTGGGATTAAAGGTGTGTGTCACCATGCCTGGCGGTTTCTAATGTGGCCTTGAACTCACAGAGATCCACAGGGATTTCTGTCTCTGGAATGCTACCACTGCCTATTCTCTATGTTTAATATTGTGGCCGTCCTGTTCTCTGACCCCGGATAAGTTTATTAGCCTGCACAATATTTCGGGGAACACAATACCACCACAGCTCGTTGTTTTTGTTTTCAACTTTCAATTTGGCTTTGGTCTACTTCTCTCTCTGTATCCCAGACTGGCCTCAAACTCACTATGCAGCCCAGGTTAGCCTTGAACTGACCAAAATACTCCTACTCTGAAGGACTCATTACAGGCACAAACCTCCATGCCTGAGTAAAAACCTTTAAAGGTTTTTCAAATGTGATAGAGAAGTTCATGTATCTGATCTCGACAGACCTTTCTAGATACTCTGGTCTGTGCTAGCACTTGCCTTACTCTTTCTCTCTAACAGACATGTATAAACACACACACACACACACACACACACACACACACACACATTTTTAACATAGTCACACTCGCATATATACCTACATAATCTCTTTATACATGGACAAACCGTCATACATTTTTAACATATTCACATGCACTTATACTCTCTTTATACATGGACATACCTAAACATACAGACGTTCGTATGCATGCATGTGGTGTATGTATTTTTTTTCTGAACCCTTGAAGATAAATTCCATAGATATGCTTTTCTATTGTATGTGCCCCTTAATCTTTTAAACTTCGGTGTTCAGGTCCTGAAAATAAAGATATTGCTCTCCAAGTTAAGAGCGAAACTTCTAGACAAGATTTCATATATCACAGACTGGCCTCTAATATGCTTTGTAGCAGGGGGTGACTTTGAACTTTTGATCCTCTTGCTTCCGGAGTGCTGGGGTTGGAGTTCAGCACCACCACACCCAAAAGAAAAGGGAATATATTCTAACGGTTTTCAATATCCTGCCACGTCATGAAAACTGTGTCTTCCATGGGACCCAGCTGTGGATCCAGCACTATCCTTTGATGGAAGTCCTTTGTGATAATCTTGTGAGTGGGAAACACCAGCCACGATGTCATCTTGGGTGGAGCCAAGAAATGTTTGTGCAGTAAATAAGTGACTGAATGAATGAACTGGTGTGTGGGTCACTGCGAGGACTCTTGGCTGGTCTTATTATCACCCCCACTCCTCCACATACACTTGTTTGTTTGGTGAGTCAAGTTCTCACTTTGTAGCACTGCCTCCGCTCCCAAGTGCTGGGGTTAAAGGTGCACACCACCATGCCTGCCCTCCCCCCCCCTTTTTCCCTCAGCTTTCTAACTATGATAATTCTTTGGAAAACATAAGTAATTGGCTGGGTAGGGTATTGTTCTAGTGTGCACGAGGCCCTGGATTTGTACTGATCTGTTGTGCATGGGGCACAAGGCCCTGGATTTGTACTGATCTAGCATGCACCATGCCCTGGGGTTGATCCTCAGCACTGCAGAAGCCAGGCACAGTGCTAGGAGGGTCAGAAGTTCAAGTTCATCCTTGTCTACATAGTTTGAGACCAGTCTGGGCTATATGAGATTCTATCTCAAAAAGAAAGAGTTAGAGAAAGAAACAAAGGAAACCACAAGTCAGAGTGTGAGTATGTCCCCGTTCACTCCACTGCTCTCTATGACTTCTCAACTCATCCCATGCTGAAGACTAGCATCCTGAAGATGATTACACCAGCCCATGTGGTCTCCTCTCAAGTGCCAGCCCATGTCATCTGTCCTCCTTCCTTGGTCTTACTCCCGTCACCCCACCCCTTGGTCCATCCTCTGCAGTCCTATTGACATTCCATGTTTCCTGGAAGATTCTAGGAACACTTCTGTCCCAGGGTCTTTGTACTTGGTGCAGTTCTGTTCTCTACACACCTGACTACTTTACCTTCAGTTTTTCAAGTCTTTGTTAAATACTGAGCCTGGCTCCCTGAGTTCTCCTTTCCAAAACATCCCTCCATGTTCCTACATCTGAGCGGGCATTAAGAGAACCACAGTATTTATAGACCACTTAGAGTTCAGGAGAAGGGAGAGACCGAAAGTTCTAGTTCCTCTCTTTCCTTTCTTCTTGCAAACCATTCAGTACTTTACAAACCTCTAGAGGTTGACTGTAATTCCTTGCCAAATACAACCAATGGTAATACAAACTGAGCATGCTCTTATCCAAACACCCTAGATGAGAGGTCGGCAAGCCAGGGGACTAATTCCTGTCTGCTACCTGTCCTTGCAAGCAAGATTTAGTCCCATAAATCTGTTGGAGGATCCCTGTGGAGTCTCAGCGCACAGCCTGCTCCAGGGTCTGGGGAGGCTTTCCTGTGTTCACCCCAAAGAGTTCTTTTTTATCCTGAGAACTTGGGGGTCACAGGCAGATGTGATTAATGGGAGTAGGGTCTAGGCAAAGGAAAGGGGGACACACAGAAGACTGGGGGGGGGAGAATGAGATACTTGAAGTAAAAAAGAGACCAAAGGTCTTCAGAAGCCTGTGAACTGCATTTCGAAGGCATCATTTAAATCCAGGGTATCATTAGGACTACAAAGCTATCTGCTAGGTTCAATGTTAGTATTTAACACAATGAATCAAGCTTTTTATGACTTGAAGGAACTTCAAAAATAAACGTTGCTTTCCCGGTGTCATTGAAGAAGAGTTTGGAGTTCATTCCTGCTTAATAGATCAAGGTAACAAATCATGCTTTTTACCAAAAGGGAGTGTTTGGAGAGCTTTGAGGGGAGGGCTGGGTTGTTGGCCTGATAGAAAGGAATTTGGGCTCCCTGCCCAGCTCTTTCTTCTGACCCTGTTCATGACCCTGAGAAGTCACATAAACCTTGTTGGAACCTCAGTTTCTCTCTTTGAAACAATCACAGCTTGCCTCCCTGGGCAAGCTGGATGATTAATAATGACGGTGTGAATAAAATTTCTTTGAGGTCTTTGGATGAAAGACAGCTATAAACCTGCTAAGGATTTACTGTCTTATTAAAGGAATTGCTGCATATAGTACTCCATGGATAAATGTTGGCAAAGTAAACAGACTTCATTCATCCAGGAAAGGGTAGGCTGTTCATTTCTTGCAAGGACAATGACAGAGATGTGTTCCCAGCTCACAAACATGTCCATTAATGCTGTCCAGAAATGTGTGCTGGGCCTGTGCTGAGATGGTCACCTGCCATTGGAACAAGAAGAGTCGGCCACCCAGGCTTACAAAACAATGATAAAGGGGAAAAAAAGCACATGGCATAGCTTGGTCCATCGGTTTGAAAATGAGAATAACAAGGGTTGATGCCCCAAACACTAGAAGTGGAATTCAGGGAAAACAAGAGACCACACTGTGAGAGGATGCAGACAACTGTGCAAGAAGTGGAGCGACACGGGGACAGGTCACATGGGAAGGTGTACACTGGCCATGGGGGAAGCTCCCAGAGGGTTGTTACAGCTGCTATCAATTCTTCGTATTTAGGCTTCTCACCATCTCAATCTGCAGAAGCTTGAACATATACACCTAAATCCTGTCACCTAGACACTCTAGGGGGTTTGCTAAAGATGAATTCAAGAGACTATTATCACTAGCTATACGACCTGGAGCAAAATGTTTTCTGGACTTTAGATACGTTATCTATAACATGAAGGCATTCGACTAGTTGGATTTATTGAAAGTAATATTGGATACCAGCCAATTACCAGACCCTTGTGATATGTCCATTGTGTCTCTTCTTATTTAATCCTCTGAGGCAGAAGTAACCATGGCTCAGAGTTGACTATTGGCTCAGACGTATAGTCACTCATGTAGTTGATAAGTAGTTTGTGTTTACTAGATAGCAATATGGTGAGAGTCAAGGAAAGGCTTGTGATCCCCACCAAATTGAGACAACTTAGGAGTCACACCTAGAAAGAGAAAGACCGACTGAGTTTAGGAAAGTCTAGCCATAGCCTCTTTTAGCAACAGGCAGAACTCCAACCTGCTGATAATTTACCCATAGCAACACACCTGCGACTTCCCCCTGCTTCCCCTCTGCCTACCATGCTCATCTTGTTGTTTCTCCTTATCAAATTCTTGTAATAAGTAGACTTCCAAGTGTCCAGGGCCTGGCCTCTCCTCCTGTCTCAGACTCACCTGCCCAAGCTGTTAACCTACACATAGACGCAAGGCGGACACTGTGGGGCTCTGTCTGCTAAGTCCAGCGGGTAGTTCTCACCCCTCAGTTTACTCCCAAACATTGGAGTTGATTGGCACTGTTGAATGATCCTGTTGCTGTGATTTTTTTTCCTCCTGGCCTCCTGGCCATTTCTATCTTTCCTTGCTTTTTTCCTGACTGTATCTTTGGTCACTGTTCATTGTTTTTGTTTGCTGAGGTCTCTGCCTCTCCCGAGATTTTTGGTATTGTAGTATTTCAGGACTCAGATTTTGGACCACTTCACACCCACTCCTTGGTGGAAGCACACAGTTTCAAGGTTTTTCCATATCATCTTTATGACAAGGACTCCCGATTTTTTTAAATAAATCTTTATTATAAACCCTTTTTACAGATCTCAGCTGTTACTCTGCCTCTTGACTTGGATGGCTTACAGATGGCCAGAATGCTCCTGGGAAAGGGGACTTCTTGTCTACTTCTAGCTTTCTCCATCTCTGATGATTGTTTCCCTCCTAGGCTCCTAAGCCAGGACCTGTGAGTTACCCACCCTTCCATCTTGCATCCTCAACTCAATAAGGAATCCTTTTGGAGTTGCCCTCAAAACATCCGTAGAACCTGACCATCTCCCACCCTGACCCAAGCCAGCATTAACTCTTGGTCATTTTTTTTCTATGCTGGGCTTTGCACCAGGCACTAGCATATAGATGGCAGGCCTGGTCCACACAGAGAGTGCTCAGTTTACTGGAAAGGTGGACAGGAAGCTTAGAAACCATCATGCATTGTGATTAGGTGCTATGACAGATCTGGAAGTTTAGAAGGAATACAATTTCTACTTCTCTCTAGTTCAGATGTTAAAGCTTTTTGCTTTATCATGTATGTATGCATATGTGTGTGTGCATTCATATGTGTTACATGTTTATGTGATTATCTATAAGTACATATGTGTGCATCCTGTGTGTCATGTGGAGGACAGAGGATGTCTTCCTCTATTGCTCTCCACTTTGTTTCTTGAAGAAAGGTCTCTCACTGAACCCAGAACACTCCTATTTGGCCAGACTAGCTGGCCCAGGGACCCTCATGTCTCCACTGGCCAGCTTTGGGACTACAAGCACACACCCCTGGTTTTTTTATGTTTGTATGGCAAGCATTTTATGGATAATCATCTTTCTAACCCAGCACACTTATCTTTGAAGTGAGGTGGTCCACAATGTACTAGGCACTGTAAAATCAGTGAATGCGATCCTGAGTCCACTGGTAGGTGCTGGGCCCACTCACCCTACTCCACACTTGTCCTTCTCTCTTTTCTTTTTGTCTCCCCTTTCTGGTATGGTACTCATGAAATGAGAGGCAGAACAGAACTCAGGTTTGTCCAGCACCAACATTCAATTGTGGTTCCCAGGATATAGCCTGTACTGAGCTTTCTTTTCCCTGGAAACATTAGCAAAGTGTTCAATGGATTGTCTCTAACCCTAGGAACTCAATCAATTCAGTACCCTGGCTGGATGGAGTCTATGGAAGATGACAATGGCCCTCTCTAATGATTTTGCAAATTCCAATTAAATTGACTGGCTTTGGTGCTTAATTAGGGTGTGGCCTTGATACCCTTTGCATTTGATTTTTACCCACTCCCTGTATCCCAGCCCTTTCCTGTTCTCCATTCTCTCCCCAGCCAGTCTACCTGGTTCTACAAGGTGATCCAAAGAAACTGTTGCTTGAGAGGACAATGGAGTTCTCAAGAGGTCCTCATTTATGCTCTGGAATACAGCCTCACCATCATGAATGATTGCCCTCCTCTGGGCAGAGGGTCGGTCCTGTCAAGTTTTGGCTTTTCCTAGAATCTAAGGTTTAGGATGATGACTTATCTTTGTGTCTTCAGTCAAAGTACAGTAGATTGACATTGAATCTGCAAAGATGCTGGGCTTCAATTCTGCTTCCAGTTACCCAGTGAGGGGTCTGTGCTTTTCAGTCAAAGAAAGCACTTGTGAGCCCATGGGCATTAAAACATGTGAGGGAATGTCTCATCTTTCAGATTTATTATTTTTTAAATTGTGTGTGCGTGTGTGTGTGTGTGTGTGTGTGTGTGTGTGTGTGTGTGTAAGTGCAGGTGCCTTCAGATGCCAGAAGAGGTCATTAGAGCCTTTGGAGCTGGAGGAGCCACCTGACATGGGTTCTTAGAACAGAATTCAAGTCCTCTGCAAGAGCAGTGTGCACTCTTAACTACTGAACTATGTCTCCAGCCCTTTAAAAAAAAAAGTTTTCTTACATTTATGTATATGTGTATGTAAATGTTTTCTTACATTTATTTGTGTGTGTGCATGCATATATGTATGCACACAGGGCATCTGTGTAATAGTCAGAGGCAAGTTTCAGGAACCAGGGTTTCTCTCTCCACCATGTAGGTCTTGAGGATTGAACTTAGGCAATGAGGTTTGTCAGTAAGTGCCATTATCCAGTGGGCCCAAGAATGTATTTACCAAATTTGTGACTCCTGCTACCTGTCCATCTCTTTGAGAGGGTTCACATTTATATGTATGTGCATACACACACACACACACACACACACACACACACACACACACACACACATGTTTTTCCTCTAAGTTTTGAGATTCTTTCTGCTCATCCATGGACACGTTTCTGCCTCCTTGTTCATTTTGATTCAGTGAAGGAGGTCTCCCCACATGTGACCTTTAGAAACAAAAACAGAGCTTGGGCCATGATCAAGGCCAAGGTGAGGCAGTCCAATAAAACCTGAGCCTGCATTGACCTCTTCAGGCAGCTAGCTACTTCTGGAGGTTTAGACAAAGGAACCTGAGACCACATCAAAGTCTTTAAGTAAAGACGACTCTGTGAAGTTACGCTGGTGACAGATGAGGGGCTTCCTCTCCAGTGTCCTGCTGGAGCCCAGATAGTTAAAAGAGCCTTCTGCTCCCAGTCCTGAACCCCATCTGCTGATGGAACCCCAAAGGCAGCTTCTACCTGCTCCCTGGAGACTGAGTGGTCTCCTTCCCCTTCCTTCTAGCTTAACAGACCCCAGGTCTCAGAGCATCCTCAAGCAAGTCTTTTATGCTTGCAGACTTAGAGAGGAGAGCTTAGATTTTCTCTCTCTGCAGAAAAGGCAAGAAGTAGATTCTTTTGATATATTAATTCCAGGGTTTGTCCTATGTCTTAATAATAAAATGCTAGCAAATCGGGGTTTCTTGTCCCATGGCTATCTCTCTGTCTCATTCTCCTTCCTTCTCGTTCTCCCTTCCTTGTGTTTGTTGAACCTAAGTTTTATTTTGTTTTCTGCCAGTTTGATGCTGTCTTGTCCCCTCTCATTCCCATCATCCTTGCCCAGATCCATTCTCTCAGCATCTCTCACTAATACAGTAGCCTTCTGGTGGGCTTTAACCTCCACAATCTTATATCTTTTATTAATTTTAAGTAAAGAAAAAAATTGAGACAGTCTCATGTTGCTCAGGCTAGCTTTGAACTCACTATGTAGTCATAGATGACCTTGAACTCCTGATCTTCCTACCTTCAAATACCAAGTGCTGATATTAGAGATGTGCGCTACCCTGCCCCAGTTTCTTACATATTAAACAACAACAACAATAAATCTACTTTTGGGTAAATATGATAAAAACACACATTGTATGCATGTATGAAATTCTAAATATTAATTCTCATCAAGTGACACATTTCACTGCCCATTGCCTTACCTAGGCTCATAAGACCTTTGTCCCTCCTTTCCTCTCTTCCTTCCTTTCTTCTTCTTCTTCTTCTTCTTTTTTTTTTTTTTTTGATAGTATCTTGTAAGTGGACTTCTCTGTCCTGCCAGCCAGTTCCCAAATAACCACACAGGGACTTATTATTAATTATAAATGCTTGGCTGATAGCTTGGGCTTGTTACTAACTAGCTCTGACATTTTTAAATTAACTCATTTCTATTCTTTTACTTGCTGCCATGTGGCTCATGGCTCATTACCTCATTTTGTACAAGTTCTTCTTCTCTGTGTCTGGCTGGTGACTCCTAAGACTCAGACCTTTTTCCTCCCAGCATCCTCCTAGTCTGGCTCTCCTACCCAATCTCTTCCTGCCCAGCTATAGGCCAGTCAGTTCTTTATTTACTAATGAGGACAATACATATTTACAGTGTACAAAGATTGTTCCATAGCAGGATCTCATGTATCCCAGGCTGGTCCCCAACTAGTAATCTTCCTGCCTCTGCCACATTACTTCTTTGATTACAGATATACACCCCAGGGCCAGCTCAGAATCTTACAAGAAGCAGGAGTTCAGACACCGCAGTGGAGAGGAGCAGCTGACTGCAGAGCTAGTCTGGATAGCAGTCAGAAGACAGTGCCAAAGATGCTGGGTCTTGTCTGGTAGGATGCAGAAGACACTTTGAATTGGCTACCAGTGTATATATTGGTGTTACCAGAAGATGAAGTGCTTGGGGCTGTGTTTAGAGAGAGGAAGTGGGAACAGCTCCTCTTGCATCTGGTAACTCAGTCACCAGGCTTTGTGCTGATGTCTGGAGTCTGAGAGACCCACAAAAGAAAACTTCCACTGAGGGATGCTAAGGTTTTATGGCATCAAGCCACTATGGGCTCTTCAGGCCATTAGACTGAGAACACAAAGGGGAGTTGCTCTGCCTGCTGAGTGGTTGGCTTTGATTGCTAAGGGCTGTGATTGTGGATTTCTGCCAGATGGTCAGGGCGTGGGAACCTTGTCTGGACCCCAGAGGGTGCCTGGGGACTTTAGAACTTCCACGTGCAATAGGAAGAATTCATGATGATAGGCAGAAGCACACCAAAGCTGGGCTCATCTTATTGGGTAGAGCCAAGGCCATTTCCCCAGCCCTCAGAACACAGGGTTTAAAAGAGAGGGCCATGGTTCAGGGGATAGACAAAGAAGGCAGCCAAGACAGAGAATTAGATGACGCTCCACAAACTCACCTAACACTTGTCTTTTTTAAAAGTGTTGACATCCTTAATGCAGTCCACATGAACATCTTTAAACATTTATTTTTATTATTTTTAATTATGTGTGAGTGTAGTACCTGTGTGGGGATATATGCACATGAGTGCAGGTGCCCGAGGAGGCCAGAAGCATTACATCCTCCTGAAGCTGGAGGTTCAGAAGATTGTCAGCTGCCTGACCTGGGTTCTGAGAGCTAAACTCAGGTCCTCTGGAAGAAGAGCAAGCTGCTCTTAACTGCTGAGTCATCTCTTCAGCCCTAACACTGGTCTTTGTGATGGTGATGTTTCCTCTCTCTGAACTACTGATTTATCTTTCTGAGTATGACTATGGATTATTAGCAAAAACAGCTAATATTCCTTGAGGGAAATATCTAACGCAAATGAGACACAGGCAGGAAAGGGTGCGAGAGAAAGAGTTGGCTCATGGAAAAGAACAGAGACTGGGGATGGTCGTGAGGTTGGCTCAGCACCAATGTGCTATGGAAATCCTGGGCCTCATCCAAGAATCAGCATACCCTGGGGTTTGTGTGACCAGGAAGAGGGGTTCTGGGAGTGCCCCAAGGTCAGCATCACACTGACTTGTCCTGGAGGCAGTGACAGCAGCTTCCTGGTCTGCTAGGCTCCCTCCTGAGGGCCATGTGCTGTCTTCCGGATATTTCGGAATTGAGCTTTTGAACATTTCTCAATCCCTTTTAAAAAGTTTATTGTAGTTGAGCCTCACCTAGACCTAGAGCGGCAGACAAAAGCCATTTTCACCCTGCTGTGGGTGAGGAAAGTAAGAATTGGGTAGAGCCGGGTGGTGGTGGCGGCGGCGCACGCCTTTAATCCCAGCACTCGGGAGGCAGAGCCAGGCGAATCTCTGTGAGTTCGAAGCCAGCCTGGGCTACAGAGCAAGATCTAGGACAGGCACCAAAACTACACAGAAAAACCCTGTTTCAAAAACAAAAACAAAAACAAAAACAAAAACAAACGAAAGCATTGGGTGGAATGAATGTAGTAATAAATGGCAGGGCTGAGAGCGGATCCTAGAGTTTTGACTCCGAGGCAAGGATTCTCCTCGGAGAGAAAGGACAAGCTAATGGCCAGCTGAGTGAAGATGAAGGGAAGGAAGGGGACAGAATGGCATGGTTCAAACCCTGCTGCTGAGCAGGGCCAGGAAACCCCTGGGTGAGACACAAAGACACAGGGACATGGATGGACCTGGTCATCCTCTGCAGCGTCCATTTTTTCAGCTGTAAACTGTCCATTCCCATAAATTAGCCCATTTCCATTTTTATCCAGCACCCATTCCCACAGTGTGGGAAATCTTTAAAAATATCCTTTTTACTATAAACTACTATGTGGTAGTTATTATTATTATTATCAGAAAGTACTTTGTAAACTGTCAAGTGTTATGTAAATGTCTCAGGATTTTGACAATGATGGTGGTGATGAGGGTGATGATGGTAGGTTGCTTCTGGCCTAAGTGTTCAGTCACCATTTCATCTTCAATCTAAGTGTTCTCTCCAGAATGAAACAATTTTAGAGTGTTTTGTAGACACTTGCCATAGAACCTTGTCAAACGTCTCTTAAAGTGCAAATAACCTATGCCCATTTTTTCTTCCTCCCCCCCCCGCAAACCCCCCCCCTGTCCCCCTGCCCCCCAGATGGGATTTTTCTGTGGATTTTTGGTGCCTGTCCTGGATCTTGCTCTGTAGACCAGGCTGACCTTGAACTCACAGAGATCCGCCTGGCTCTGCCTCCTGAGTGCTGGGATTAAAGGCCTGTGCCACTGCCACCGGGCTTATTTCTTCCTCTTATACTACCCTTTTGGTCTGGCCTCCTCACAGTCAGGAAACTGAGCACCCCGACGCTTCTGGCAGGCACACTGGCTCACTTTTCTCATCATTTCGACAAAATCCACAACAGAACCCTCTCAGCGGGATGTGCTGACTTGGGTTCACGTTTTAGAGCATTTTTGATTCATCATGGCAAAGTGGTGGGTTCAGTTTGTGATGGGGGAGCCCATGATAGAGAACCTCACACGATGATTAGACCAGGAAACAGAGCACAAGAACAGACCTAGGATTTACCCCAGTGACTACCTGCTGCAGCCAAGCAGCATCTCCTTCAGGCCCCACAACCTCCCCAAATAGCGCCATCTCCCGGGAACCAGGTGACCAAACACAAAATGAACCTGTGGGGGACATTTCAGATCCAAAGTGTGACAGCAGAGGATTTAAGAATAGAAGTTGGCTCTGGGTCACAGAAATCGAAAGAAACCAACAAAAAGTGAGGGTTTGAGAGAGAGAGCGCGAGCAGAAAGACGAGCAACTTTCCCAGGGTTGCAGAGTAGGATATTTCCAGAGTTACAGGTGTTAGATGGGGTTCTGGACTCCTGCCTGGAGCTCCGTGCTTTATGCCAGCCCTTCAGTGTGATTTTCCTCTAGTGTCAGGAGCCCAGGTTCTGAGATGTTCTTTGACTTTTGACTTGTTGGGTGTCATGAGTACACTTCTCAGTGGCCCCTGTGGGGACACTCTCTTGGGCAATTTGCCTGTCCTGAGAACAGGGGCTGGTGGGAAATCAATGTTTGTACAGAGTGTGGTTCAAAAATCCCTAAGGGCCTCTCCTGAGTTCCTTCAAATGTCATAGGCCAACCGTGGCGTTCTGAAGATGTTCTATGCTCTGAGCTGTGACTGATTTTCAACCTTGGAACATCAGAGCCATTTCCAAAGCTTTTGGAAAACATTGATTTCCGGGTTCCGTTTTCGATTAATTGAATCTAAACCTCAAGGGAAAGATCTAGGCGCTGAAACACTGTCAGGTGATAGCCAGGATATAGCCATGGCTCAGGGGCACAGTTTTACTAGCTAAAGGCCATACTTTAGATGTGTAAGAGACGGTAGATTTAGTTTGTGCCCTTCAAAGTCTATCTTCCAATCCACTGTTATTCAATCATGGATCCATTCCCTTTTTCTTATGATCAGCCAAGCCAACCATTCACCCCAGTGGTGAATTCTACCTGCTTGGTCTCTCAGTCTCCCTCAGCATCCCTCAGACAGATGCCTTGTGTCTCTCAGCAAACTCATCATCTGCACACTGGCTTCCTCTAGCCTCAAGACACGCATCTCTAATTAGGCTCTGGGTCAACCTGTTTGCCTTCTACAACCGCAGATGACTCCCCAGGCCACTGAATGGGGTGGACAGTCACCAGAGGAGGAAATAAAGCAAATAGGGCCCAGAGTTTCTGAATCCGTGCTTTACCCTGATTTATACTGCCTTGCCCACTTACATCATCTATTTATTTAAAAAGGAATTTGAACTAATTTATTTGTGTATGGGTCTGTAAGTGTGCCACACAGCACAAGTGTGAGATGAGAGGACAATTCATGGGCCAGGTCTCTCCTTCCACCATGTGGGCTCCAGGGATGAAACTCAAGCTGTCAGACCTTGTGGCGGGTGCTTTCACCCTCTGGGTCAAGTCATGGGTCTTCACTCACTTTTTGAAAATGTATTTTATTTATCATCATGTGTGTGCACATGGGCATGCATATCCCAAAGTGTGCATGTGGAGGTCAAAGGACAAATTTGTTCATTCCTTTTACCTTATTGGGTTCCAGGGCTCAAAATCAGACCATCAGGTTCACTTCTAAATGGAATGCTTCCTGTGACCAGTTTCCTCCCTCAGAAGGCCTTAAAGGACCACCATCCTTGCAGACACATCACCATGGAACCTATGGTGTGACCTGTGACAGGGCTAAGAAGCATGTCTTCAAAATACCCCGCTTTCCATATCTGACATCTCAGTCTCTCCAGAGAATAAAATGGCCACTTCACATTCCTTACTCAGATGTCACACTATGCCCTTGGAGCCAGCCTTGGTGGTGCCATGTGAGTGTGTTCTCTAAACAAGTAACTGCAGAGTATGCATCTGTGGACACTGGCCTGGAGAAGGTTGCTGGGAAGCCCCCATGGCCTCCAGACATAAGTGTACTGGTTCATTCTGGACCTGAGCTGCTAGCTGCTCTGATTTATTACCTCCAGGTAGACAATGATGACTTCCAGTTTCCCCACATTTAAACTAAAAATGTAATGCCTCTTTTCTCCCAATGGAGTCCAGTTGATGAACTTCATAGGTAGATTCCTTGGTACACCATTCCTTCCTAGAAAACCTCCAGATGTGAGTGTGTGGTGTGGCTTGGAAAACAGCTCCCCTGGAGGAGGCCTTGAACTTCTCAATACTAGATCCAGGAGGCCATTATCATTTAGAATTCTTGTAAAGCAGTGAACTATTGGTCAACCCCAGCAGTGTAAGGAAGGAGATTTGGAACTGCACCAAGAGTTTTGTTGTTCCGTTTTGTTTGTCTGTAGTACTGGGGATTGAACTCAGGACCTCCTGAGTGCCAGGGAAGTGCTCTGCCATTGAGCCATTGCACCCACCCTTGCACCAAGATTTGAAACCTGACCTTGCAACTCACCTAACTTCTTTGTTGCTGGATAGAGAGCTTCTACCCACTTCTCATGGTGTCGCTGTAAGAATCAAATGAGAAAGGGCAGGAAAAACACCCAGTGACTGCTTTTAGTACAGTTCATGTCTGAAGGTGAGTTGTGGCTGGTGATAATGCCAAAATGCTCACCCTGGGTGGAGATGAAAAATGCTAAGGAGACGCACAGCACATGAAGTTTCAAGCTGAGCTACATGTAACAGAGCACACGAAGTTTCAAGCTGAGCTACATGTAACAGAGCACTCATGGGAAAGCCCACATACACTGTGGGGTTGTCTGAACTACTAAACACTCTTGCTCCAGCTTGCTTCCTCCCTGGGAAGTGTATCTTTTCTTAATAACTGTCTCTGTTTCTGCTGCAGTTAGGTTTCACTGCCCAATTGCTTGTTCCAGGAGTGAGAACCTAGAATCCCACCAGACGCGTCCTCTGACCCCGGAATCAGTGTCAAGCCACGTCACGTACCTGTGTGTTTACTTTGTCTGTTGATTACATCAAGGGGCCACACTCGGTGACTGGCCCATGCCACTCAGGGTCAGGGCAGTTCTACTTTGCACAATGACAACATCACCCCAAGAAGTTCTCAGAAGCCACCTCTGGGTTAATCCATGCAGACTGGACACAAACACACAAATGCAGTTTCACTACCTGACTTACACATGAAGGCTTAGCTCTGCTTTCTGTCACTCCCGAGACTGGAAACCTGCTCAGGAATGTAGTGCTCCAGGGGACAGGGATGAAGAGCCTCTGAATCTACCTGACTTTTTTTTTTTTTTTTTTTTTTAAACTATTGCTTAGTAAGCAAATACCTGTTGGGGTGGTGTGTGTTCCTGGCCACAGTCTCTAGGCACTTGAGCAGGCTGTGTGCTGTTTATTCTGTGAACAGCTTCAAGAAGTAGGAGGACCATCAATCTTAGTAAGAATGAAAATGTGCTGTGTCAATGTAGAGCCGTACAGGCTCTTAATGCAGTTGCTGGTGCCCCACGTCATTTATCAAGCTTAACAGTGTGTGCAAATACCTACCTAAATTTCTGATAAAGACCACAGCAATGAAGCCACTAACAGCGCCTATGGCTAACAAATGCTGCATGGAGCCGTGGGGGAGTTGGGCGAGAGAAAGAAGACAAACACTTCATTCAGATGAGCAGTGACCAGGAATTTGGTGTCTCCAAACGGAGCGAGGGGAGCTAAGGAGGTAGTATATTTACTTTGAAAGTCATGTGAGAAGTGCTCTATACATCCTTTAAAAGTTGAAGGATCTCTTGATAAGAAATACAGCATAAAGTCTTTAAAACTACTCTTATTTGAGGATGGAGAGAGGGCTCAGTAGTCAAGAGCACTGACTGCTCTTGCTGACCCAGGTTCGAGTCCCAGCACCCACATGGCAGTTCACAAAAGTCTGTAACTCCAGTGCCCACTCTCTTCTGGCTTCTGTGTACTACATACAAAGGGTATAGATACATTCAGGCAAAACATCCATGCACATGAACTTTTTTAAAAAGAAAAAATTATATTATTTTATTTTAAAGATTTACTGTATGTTTGTGTGCTTGTGTGGATTTATGTGCCTTCCAGGTGCCTCCTCAGGACGCCTAGAACTGGAGTTATACGTGGTTGTGAGCCACCTCATGTAGGTGCTAGGAAGTGAACCCATGTCATTTGCAAGAGCAATTAGTATTCCTAATTACTAAGCCATCTCTCAGCCCTTGCTGTTATTTTCAAAAGCAGTAGTAAAATATACACAACTGAACAGTTAGTCTCTGTATTAGTTACTTTCCTATTGAAGTGATAAAATGCTGCCACCAGGATAGGTTTATTATTTGACATACACTTCCAGAGGCATGACGGACCATGACCGTAGCGTGCAGCAGACATGGTAACTAGAGCAGAAGATGGAGGCTCACATCTTGAACCATAAGCCAGAAGCAGAGGGGGTGAACTAGAAACAGCACCAAGTCGTTAAACTCTCAAAGCTCACCTCCAGTGACACACTTCCTCCAACAAGGCCACACTTTCTAAGCCTCACCAAACAGCACCACGCACTGGAGACAAGGTATTCAAATGCCCAGTGCTGTGGTGGCTATCTTAATCAAACAACTCCAGCATTGTAACTGATTTTTAAATGTGAAATTCAGCAGCATTAAGTATGCACATAGGTTGTGCACCCGTCATCAGCATCAGAGTCCAGAACTGTTTTCATATTGCAAAAGTGAAGCCGTGTGAGAGGGCTCCTCACTTCCTCCCTCTGCCCTGAGACACCATTGGATTCTCTGGCTTTATGAATTTGATTATTCTGGGCAACTTATATAGAGTTATAATAATCTGTCTTTTTAATAATTGCCTCGCTTTGTTTAACATTATGTTCTCAAGGTTCTAAATCTTATAATAATCCCCCCTTCTTAAAGGCTGAATAACAATCCATTGTGTGTATATATCACATGGTACTTATCATCTATATATCAATGGACCCTGCGGTTGCTTCTATTTTTGGTATTGTGGATAATGCATGTGGGTGTGTGAACATCTCTGAGATCCGGCTCTCAGTCCTTTGGGGTATGGACCTATTCAAGAGAGTATTGCTGCATCCTGTGGAGGAAGTACATTTTAGAGCATGCATAGTTTTGCAAAATTCTTAAAAGGTATATTCTAAAGCAGCAAATATCCACAGATTGAAAATCCAGCCAATTTCATCTTGAAACTTCACTGGTACAAAAGCGAAGCCACCCGACGAGACTTTTATAAGATCAGGTGGCTTCTGTGCTAGTCACAGAGATTTCAGCTAATAGGGTCCAATTGTACTTTAGGCTTGCATTTGTGTGGGTCTCTCAATCACAGGATCAAGTGTAAGAGATCCATAGTCTAACCCAGGGTTAACCCAGAACTCAGCCCAAGAAAACAACGCTGCACTTCAGGAATGGAACAAAGAGAAGCTTCTTCAGCGAGCAGGGCAAGGACACTGGGGTGCCAGATGTAACCCATTTCCCTTATCTGGCCCACAGCCTTCCTCTTCTGTCCGGATGGATGTAGTGACAAAGGAAAAATATCTCTGTGTCTTCCTCAGAGGAGAAAATCAGAACATCTTGTGATGATGGTTTCAGCATTTGAGGGTAATTTGCACCCAAAGTTCTGCTCAGTCCAATTTCATTTCTTTGAAACGCTGTTCTTTAAAAGGACTTAGGAATCCTTGCAGTTTGTACCAGCTTCTAAAACAACCACCCTTCCAAGCCAGTCAATGTGGTATTGAAACTCCTCTTAACTCAATCAACTTCACTGCAGAAAGAAAGCTAGCGTTCTGCACACACAGGACAGCAGAAACTCAAGCACAGACCTTGTACTGTGTTCTGAGAAGTGAGCAGCTGAGACACAATAATTTGGTGTTGGGGACACTTGGAGAGAAAGAGTAGTGTTCCCTACAATGAAGAAAGGGCACACTTTGGGTCAGGGCTATTCTACCCTGACAAAGCTGGAAATGCTTCACATGTGGCATTGAAGACACTGTCTCGTTCACACACTCATTAACAGTATCACCTTTCATTACTGGGGAACTACAGATAATGAAAATTAATCAAACAAAACCCCTTTTGACATAGTCCTCCAGGGTGACATCATCAATGTTGAATAGGTGACAGCTCTGCTCTGTGTGTACTGTAAATTCCCAGAAAAACGTCTGTCAAAAAGACGCCAGCTCCCAGGCTTGGAACAAAGACTAAACATGCTTACTCACTTGTAGAATGTCTTTCCCATACCTGGAGTGACTGTTGCTTTCAAGCCCCTTCCCTTAGCATTGCTGTGTTCACCACTCATAGCCCAGACTTCCACCAGCCATTCACGAGTCCCAAGAGGAGAATGGATAAGCAGTTCCTCCCATCCTGCCAGCTCTGCTTTCTCTTTCCTGCCTGAGGCATCTCTTTCTAAGCTGTCATATGCTCCTGCCATCTTCCTGTGTACAGATGTGTATTATTGTCATCTATGGGGCCAAAAGGGCCAAAGCACATTCTAAATAGGAGTCCTTGAATCCAGTTCTTAGATCCACATATGTCTGTGTCAAAGTTTGGTGTGTATAAGAATCATCAGGGGAGGCCAGATGGTGGCTTGTTAGGCAAAAACATGCAAGCCTGATTACCTGAGTTTGATCCCTGGAACCCATGGTAGAAGGCAAGAATGGACTTCCAAAAATTGTCCCTGATCTCCACATATGTGCTGAGGAATGTGTGTGCCCACACCAAACAATAATCTCTCTCTCTCTCTCTCTCTCTCTCTCTCTCTCTCTCTCTCTCTCACACACACACACACACACACACACACTTCAATAATAATGATAATAATTTTTAAAATTAATCTTGAATTTATACAACGTAACCATTAGAGAATAGGGATGCCCATTTATTAGAGCCCAGTGAGCTGCATTTTACAGAGCACCATGCCAGGCTTTCCCTCACTTCATAGTGATATGGCCGGGTGATGACAGCCCAGCATTTATGTTCCAGCCCTGGGCTTAGCTTAGTTAGTGAAGGGGTTGTTTGTAAGGTTCACAAGAGTGGTGGTGCTCAGCTTCCTCCAAGTCTGAGAGGAGCCCCTAGTTTCTGTAAACAGTTTGCCAATCATTTTCTGGAGCTAATCATTACAAGAAACCTATTCAGTCAATAAAACCCGGTCACGTTTTTGTGTGGCTCAACATAATTAAGGACGGAAGTTCCTGTTTGGGTGTTCCGGACTGCTGTGAACCTTGACTGACAGATTGGAAAGGTAGAAAGTTTCAGAGAAATGCCAACTTCCTCAGAACTGTGTGAGCTGGGAAACCAGCCAACCCCTCCCCTCTGGCCCCAGTTTCCTCATGGTAAGAGAGCTCTGCTTTACCTCTCACAGGTCTCAGGAAGGTAAAGGACTGGAAACACTCCCACAGGCTCGAATGACGTGCCACCTTTGAGAGCAAACGTGGGAATTTAGCAAAGGGCTCTGGCACCCCTCTGAGAGCGGAGATGTATTTGCAAAGTGTCCCTGGAGAGAGAGGAGTGAAGCTATGTAGAGCACCCACTGTGAGTCTCAGGCTGACTTCCATCCCTTTGCCAGGAGCATCATTATTCTCAAAAGCATTAGCACAAAGTCCTGGGAGCTACGTGACGCCCTACAGGGAGAAGGGAGCAGACACAGCTGTGTAGTGGCTCGGACCACAGAAAGGAGACAAGGTGGGTAAGGTAGGGGGTTAAAGAAGAACCAGCAGTGGGTAGTGATCCAATTCTAGCATCTTCTTGTTTTACAATTACACATCACAGAGATGGGTGTGGTGGCCCATGCCTGTAATACCAGCACTTGAGAGGCTGAGGCAAGAGGATCACCTTGAGTTCAAGGCCAGCCTGGGGTACAGAGTGAGACCTTGCTGCAAGCAAGCAAGCAAGCAAGCAAGCAAGCAAGCAAGCAAGCAAGCAAGCAAAAGTTACTCATTGTGACTGCATAGTTAATAGATTACTAAATTCACATAAAGTCATTATGACATGAGGCTAAATTTGACAGTCCCTCTGCAAGGAGTCATTGCTTTGAGCTGAGTGTTTGTTAGGACCATTCTCTATGCATGTCCATACAGGTGTCTGGACTCCTGGAAAACAAAGAGAGCAATTTTATGTGTGTGCATATGTGTTCTGTGTGTGTCTTTAAAAATACAAGCAAGATCCTCTCTCACGCATCCTTCTGAAACTCATTTTACACTGGCTAATGCATGTTGGAGGTTCATTGTTGCCTAGACAAACAAATCTACTTTGCCAGACTTAATTGCTGCAAACCTTCCGAGCTAGGGGTAACTTCTTGTCTGTGGATTCGTCCCTTAGTGGACGGATATGTCCATGGTCTCTGTTAATTTGCTGCACGAACAGCAAGTGCCCTTGTGTGCCTCCTTGTCTGTGCTTTAGTGAGTGTGTTAGATGCCTTTTATGCTGGGGCTCTGGTCCAAGGGATGGTGCTGCCCAGATTCAGGGTGGGTCTTTCCCCAAAGTTACTCATTGGCAGTACCCTCACAGATAGGTCAAGAGGTGTGTCTTTTAGGTGATTCCAAACCCAGTCAAGTTGACAATGATTAACCTGGACATAGGTATTTTATATACCATGCATTGTTTTGTTCCATGTAATGTCAACTCTATAAAGGTTCTGCCATTGTTCCTTTACCAGATAAAAAGACTGTGATTGGCAAAACCTGTGGTGATTATGATATGGTGTACAGGTTTTAAAAAAGATTTGTTTATTTTATATGTGTGTCTGCATATGTTTATTTGTACCATGTGTGTAGAGAAGCCCACAGAGGCCAGAAGAGGGGATCAGATTCCCCAAAACTGGAGTTACAGATGGTTTTAGCTACCACGTGGTTGCTGGGGACCAAACTCTGGCTCGGGGTAGCACTCTTAACTACTGAGTCATTTCTCTAGTCCATCCGACATACAGTTTCATATTGCTGAACAACAGAATGAAAGGACATGTGTAGTGGGTGGCTGTTTGAGCCATGCCCTGAAGCACGACTCCTAGTGGGCTAGCAGGTGGCTGTTACACCTGCCTATGACCTTGAGGCACATGCCCTTCGGGCGTGGCTGGTGAGGGACCCTTAAGTCCTGGGATGCATGAACGTGGCTCTATCTTGGCTACTTGTGATTTAGATGCTGAAATCTTGGCCAAGCAGATCAGTATGGGACATAGTTCAGCTTTCCTGTAACCTATGATAAATCTCCAGTGGTTGTGAGTTAGTTAACTCCCCAAATAAATTCCTTTGATCATTAAGCGGACTCTGTGGAGTGCTAGCAATTTAATTCCAATAGATACATTCTGAGAAATGCGGTAGCAGGTGAGTCTGTAGCAGGTGAGTCTGTAACATGCAGGGCATACTCACACAAATCTAGAGGGTATAGCCAACAACAACAACAACAACAACACCACACACACACACACACACACACACACACACACACACACACACACACACACACCTGTCACTGCTAGGGTCATGAGAGACAAAACCCAAGATGAAATCAAGCACAAGCGAAAGCCTTGCAATGGTGTGATACAGTAAATAGGAGCTGTCTGAACTGCTTCCTGCACAGGACAGTGCGCTGTTCTGTAGCCAACTGTGTTTTTGTAAGTACAAGTTCACTCTAAAATAACAACCAAGAGCGCAGTACACTAAGAACACAGACTGTAAATGAAAAGCAAACACAGTCGTTTATTGCCATTACTGAGTAGTAACTGAACGTGTTTTGCTTTTATAGCACTGGCAGCATGGCAGATTTGTTGACATCCACACATGACCACAGAGTGTGTGACGACATGAGGATGGCTGCAGCATCCCTAGGCAACAGGAACCTTTGAGCTCTTCCATTCTCTTCTTATGGGACCAGCACCCTCTGTGTGGTCTGTCCTTGGTAGGAATGTCATTATGCAGTTCGTGACTGCACATCCATCTTTTTGCTCACCAGCTCCTGGCTTGAAGCCTTTATAGTAGTCTTTGTAATTCCCTAAATGATTTTGAGCAAGAAGGGCACTTTTGAGGGTCAAACATTTGTTCTTTTGTCTTTGGTTCTCCAGAGTGATGAAAATGACAGAGAAGCTATTGTTTTGTGGGGGGGGGGGGGGGGGGCACTCTTGCAAGCATACAGGAGATGATATTTTGGAAAGCTTCTAGAATAAATACTGGGTGGGAGGGGTGGTTGCCAGAGGAGCCAGCTAGACTCAGAGGGCTGCAGCCCTCATTCCCACTTCTCAACATCCTTGGAGGGAAGAGAGGCTGAAGGTTAAGTTGGCCATCAATGGCCAGTGCCTTTATCCATCATGCCTATCTAATGACACTTCCACAGGACACTGTCTTGGGATGGAGAACTTTGAAAGCTGAATACATGGAGGTTCCTGGAGGGTGACATGGAAGCACCCCACTCCTCCCACATCTTGTTTTGTAACTCTCCATCTGACCCTCAATTCAAGCCTGGGCTTGTAGTTGTCATCTGAGGCAGGCTTAGGTACTAAGCTCTCAACCTGTGGCCTCTCCAAGTAGACAGTGTCAGTGAAGCTGAGTTAGAAGGTGCTCTGTGGGTGTCTGCTGCAGAACCAACATGGCCTGCTTGGTGGGTGGGAGCCCTTTTCTCCTGATATCTGCTTCTGCTGAGTGAGAGGACCAGAGGAGGTGAGTTTGTTTTATCCCTTTATCTTCAACGCAAATGTAGTTGGGGTGAACTCCAGAACACACTCTCTGAAACACTGCTAAATGGCCTTGCACATACCACCTTGATTTGTTTTTCTAGAAGCAATGTAGCCTGCCATCTCTTCTTTTCACGAGTGGGATAGTCCTTTAAGGGCTTTCTAACCTGTAACTACATCCCTCCCTGCACTATGGCCCCTGCATGGTCTGATGGTTCAACAGTGAAGATCTAATCATGCTATCATTAAGCTTCATGGTAGGAAGAATCCCAGGCTAGCCTCATGATCTCCACCACTCCAACACCCATCATTGCTCTGGTGACTGATACACAATCACACAATCAAAGTGATTGTTCAGATGTAGTTAAGGTGACTGTTTTAGTTAGGATTAATAATCCTGTGATGGAACACCATGACAAAAGCAACTTGGGGGGGGGGGAAGGGTTATTTCACACATAGTTCCATGTTAAACTCATCATCAAAAACAGCAAGGGCAGGAACTCAAGCAGGGCAGGAACCTGGAGGCAGGGAGCTGATGCAGAGGCCATGGAGGGGTGCTGCTTACTGGCTTGCTCCCCATGGCTTGCTCAGTCAGCCTGCTTTCTTATAGAACCCAGGACCATCACCCCAGGGGTGGAACCACCTACAATGGGCTGGAATCACCTCCCATGGGCTGGGTTCTCCCCCATCAATAACTAATTAAGGAAATGCCCTATAGGCTTGCCTACAGCCCAGTGTTATGGAGGCATTTTCTTAATCAAGGCTCCCTCCTTTATCTTGTGTCAAGTTGACATAAATCTAGCCAGCACAGTGACTAATCAGTCAGCCTCAATACATAGAGTTTCTCCAGGTGGGTCTGCCTGATGAAGCCAGCCTTTGCAAGCAGAATTTTCTCTCACTGCTAGCAAAGGATGATGCCAGGGTGGTTCAATGCCAAGAGGACTGGGTGATTCTGACCTGCCATCACTGCTTTAAATAGGGCAGACACTGCCACGTGGGGAGAATCTGTAAGAGGCTGAGAGAAGTTCTGACGAAGGCCAACAGGAAGACGGGGACGTCAGTGCTACAGTGGAAATGAAGTGGTTTCTGGAAACATGTCTGAATGGGTCTGAAGTAGCTTCCCTCTCCATGCCGAACTCTAACCAGCTGTAACACCCTTAGCGTGGGACACTCTGAGTAGTCAAGCCAAGTACAACCTATGACCTTCAGAAAAGTGAAATCATGTGTGGGTGTTGCTTTTAGTTACCAAGTTCATGGTAACCCATTTTTTAGCAATAAAAAAACATACCCCTCCCAGGTTTCTAACCCTTCAATAAAGACTTCTGCTATACACTTACCAGGTCCTGCCAGTTAATCCTTATAGCAGTCACTTTTTAAGTTCTCCCTAAGGTCACAGTAAGTAAAAGCACCCAGTGTGGCCCCAGCACCTACAACTATGCTTCTGATAAAAACCAAAAGCATATGCATGGCATTGAAGACTCTTCCTGACCTGGCTTCTGTTAGGTCATTCTCCTCCAATACTTCTGTCATTTAACTCTTTGTAGCCTGGTGACTGCCACGCTGTCTTGATTCTTTAGTTTGCACATTGATTCCTTCTGTCTGCCATGTGCCCCTGCCCCCCTCCCCCATCTCTTTGTCCTTTGGAAAGTTCAATTTCTTTTTCTGTCTTGCCCTAGATGGTACCTCTGATGGGAAGCCTTTGTGGACTCTCCCAGATAGGGGCTATACTGCTGTGCAACATCCAGGCATGTTCTCCTAATGCATAGCGACTTCCGTGGTCAGAACACAGAAGCCCTGGTGTTGGAAATGTTTATTGAGCTATAGTGAGCTCCTTGTTGGTCAGGAGATATGCTCATCATCACATCACCGGACTTAGACCACAGTGAGAACTCAGTAAATGTTTCAGGAAGGAATCATTCTATTGACAAAAGTACTTTACAAGAAATAGTGAGACATCCAAGGTCTTGAGGCAGGGGAGTGAGCTGTCAGATCTGTGCTTCCCAGGACAAGCTCAGAACAAGCCTTGTACTGAGAGGGTTTAAGAAGCTCAGCATTGTGGCTTTGGATTTGTGTTCTTATACGTAACTCTTAGCATTTCCGGAGCACATCTACATGCCAGAAAACTGCAGAAACAGTCGTAGTAATGGTCCCAGTTTCCCCATTGGAAGCAGGGCTGGTGATTAATTTAGGCCTGGGCCCCCAGACTCCCTCTGTAAGTTTTTCTGTCAAGAAGACTGTGGGAAATGGAGACGAGGGTCCACAGTTCCGCTCTATGGGGAATTGAGCACGACTCAGACCACTGCACATCTGCTCAAGGATCCCACTGTGGTTGAGGACTGGAAGGCTTAAGAGACAGAGCTTACAAACCTTAGCTGGTCAGGTAGTGGATCATAACCTCTCCACTAGAAACTGTTGGGTGCCTCAGTTTCTCCGCCTGTGCAAAGTGCAGTGTACAGTGGGTGCTAGCTACCCTGAAGGACCAAGACCACGCATATCTGGGAGTGCTGGAAAAGCAGAGAGTTGGGTTAAGGTGTTTGCAGCCAATTCTCCATGGGAGGCAAGGCTAAGCCGAGGGGGGCGCAGAGCTGATGCCATGTGAAGCCTGGGCTCAAGGCCTTGTGGCAGAGAGGTTCCCGAGTCCTTCTTTGCTCGGAGTGGAGAAAACTAGGAATTGGACTCCCGACGCCAGCAACCCGAGCCAGGGGCAGACCCAGCGGCGGGGCTGGGAGGGGCGAGTCTGGGCGCCGCGCCTGCGGTGCACTCAGCCGCAGCTCAGGGCGCTGGGGGCGGGAAGAGGTGGAGCCAGGTGGGGAGGAGCAAAACCCGGAGGCCTCGGGCACCGCGGGCAGAGCCAGAGCCGCTGGAACCCGAGCGCCCGCACGCTGCCTCCGGAGAGCCCGTCGTCCGAGCCCCGGTGCCGGAGCCGCCGCCTGATTTCAGTGCACAGCGAGAGAGAAAAGCTAGTGACGCCGGAGACCCGGTCACGGATTCTCCTTCAGTTTGGGAGCTGCCAGGTTGCCCGCGCTGGCCCTGCCGCCCCAGTAGCACCTAGCCGGATCTGCCCCTCGCGTCCCAATTACACCATGGATCCTTCGGAGAAGAAGATATCGGTGTGGATCTGCCAAGAGGAGAAGCTAGTGTCCGGCCTCTCCCGCCGCACCACGTGCTCAGACGTGGTGCGGGTGCTTTTGGAGGACGGCTGCCGGCGGAGACGCAGGCAGCGGCGGGGCCAGCGACGGGGAATGGCGGAGGACCCCTCCAATTCGTTGGAGCAGCCCGAGCCTCCGGACGAAAACGACGAGGATGACGACGACGCGATTCCCCAGGGCATGCTATGTGGGCCCCCGCACTGCTATTGCATCGTGGAGAAGTGGCGCGGCTTTGAGCGCATCCTGCCCAACAAGACGCGAATCTTGCGCCTCTGGACCGCCTGGGGCGACGAGCAGGAGAATGTGCGCTTCGTGCTGGTGCGCAGCGAGGCGTCGCTGCCCAACGCCGGGCCGCGCAGCGCCGAGGCGCGGGTAGTGCTCAGCCGCGAGCGGCCCTGCCTGGCCCGGGGAGCCCCGGCGCGGCCCAGCCTGGCTTTGACCCAGGAGAAGCAGCGGCGGGTGGTGCGCAAGGCCTTCCGCAAGCTGGCCAAGCTCAACCGGAGGCGCCAGCAACAGCCGCCGTCGCCTTGTTCGTCCACGTCGTCGTCCACCGCCTCGTCCTGTTCGTCGCCGCCTCGGACCCACGAGAGCGCGTCGGTCGAGCGCATGGAGACGCTGGTGCATCTGGTGTTGTCGCAGGACCACACTATCCGCCAACAGGTGCAGCGGCTGCGGGAGCTGGACCGTGAGATCGACCGCTACGAGGCCAAGGTGCACCTGGATCGCATGCGGCGGCACGGAGTCAACTACGTGCAGGATACGTACCTGGTAGGGGCTGGAATCGACCTGGACGAGCCGGCTCCTGGAGAGGAGCCCGAGGAGGCAACGCTGGAGGAGAAGGGGACGGAGGCGGTAGCACCCCTGGACAGCGAGGCTCAGGCGGCAGCGCTGGAGGAGCTGGCCCGGCGCTGCGACGACCTGGTGCGGCTGCAGGAGGAGCGCGCCCAGCAGGAGGAGTTGCTGGAGCGCCTGTCCGCCGAGATCCAGGAGGAGCTGAACCAGCGGTGGATGAGGCGGCGCAATGAGGAGCTGGCGGCTCGAGAGGAGCCCCCGGAGCCCGACGGCGGTCCGGATGGCGAGCTGCTGCTGGAGCAGGAGCGGGTTAGGACGCAGCTCAGCACCAGCCTTTACATCGGGCTGAGGCTCAGCACGGACCTGGAGGCTGTCAAGGCTGACCTGGATTACAGCCAGCAGCAGAGGGACATCAAGGAGCGCGAGCTGCAGGGCCTTCTCCAGACTTTGCGCACTTTGGAGCAGACGGTGGTGAATGATGGGGCTGTGGGTTGCGGCGGACCCTCGGGGGAACCTCAGCCTCAGACCTGTGCAGAGATGTGGGTAGACCAGGCCCGGGGACTGGCTAAGAGCTGCCCCGGCAACGATGAGGACTCGGATACTGGGCTGAGCTCCATGCATAGCCAAGACTCGGACTCGGTACCCCCTGTGTGCGAATCCCTTGTGTAGAAGTAGTAGGGAGTGAGTCTAGACGCTTGCAGCCTGCATTGGCCCAGCCTGCTCAGGGACATGAAGTGAGGCGGTGGGATGAGCTCAGAGTTCCCACCGATGGGTCTCAAGAGTGGAGAGGACAACTGCCAGGCAGCATGCTCCTCTGACTCAGGATGAATGTGGGGGAGGGTCCTGGACAAGGAAGCCCTAAACTTCTTAAGCTTCAGAGGGAAAAGGAGGCAGGAGGTGAGAACCCCTCCCTATTTTTAAAACACCTTAGGAAAATCGACAAGGTCCAAGCCCATTTTCAAAACAAAAAAGAAAAACAGTATGGACGTTTTAACCACTCCTCTGTAGGGAAGGACTGATGACAGCTGGAACTATGGTCTGTGGCATGAAGTGCTGTTAAAAGAAAACACTTGGATGAAAAGGAAATTCCTTGAATGTTAATTGTGACTGGAAACGTGTTAAAACTAGCCAAAGAGGACGCACTAGTGTCGGTCTCTGCCTTGCCTAACGTCTTTGATAAAACCCATAGGCACCAAAATCCTGACTGTTTACATTTCTTCAGGTTTGGGAATTACCCATCTGCTAAATCATTTGCCTTTTATTTCTGTCAAAAGCCAAACCGCATTGCAATCTAAAGCTGTGTTTCCCCTACTAAATACAATCTGTTAAAAGCCCCCCACCCCCACCCCCACCTCGACCCCACCTCGGCCCCACCCCAAATGCAGCCCTTTTGAATTATAAGATCCTGGCACACATAATCTGGGGTAAAAATGTAGTCTGGCTCTTTGGGGTGTGTATCTGCAAAGGCAGAGGTGATGTCTTCTAGTTCCTGATGTCTATTCCTTGACTGTCCAATGACGATGGTTAAGAAAGAGACAAAAAGGGAAGCTGCAGAATGAGGCACAGCCCGCTTTGCTGTTTTAACGAACATTCTAGTGTCAACTATAACTTGAACGCAAAGAACTTTGCATAGTATTTAGATGTTAAGCCCAGCACTATGATTAAAATCAACCGTGACCTTCATGAATTTTACCCAGATCCAAGTCCAACTTCAATATCTTTGGCTGGAGATAAGGTTCTGGTTCAAGTAAGCTGCTACTGCCAATTAACTTCAAGTGCAAACATCAGTGTTTACTAGCTAAGGCCTCCAAAGGGGGGGCGGGCATCTGATAGGCCACTGTTGGTAAGCAAATAGATTAAACCATGACAGGGAGCCATGGTAAAGGCACATGGAAGTGAGCTAGGAACTGCCTGGCTGCCTCTCTGCTCGTGGCAGAGGAGATATAAGGGTGACATTGTCTCCTATAGCTGGTGATAGTGCTGCGGGGGGGGGGAGGTGCTCAGTGTAATTGTTCCAGATATTTCAATAGGAACTTATCAGTTGTAGTAAGCTGTTTGGCCCGTGGAAGGAGCCTGCTGGTCCATTTCCCTGTGGAGCCCGGTACTTTCTGAGGAATGTGGATCTAATGTGTCTGGAGGAGGTAATAACAATGGGGTGTGTGTGTTGCCAGCGAGGTACAGAAGGCTGGTATCAACTGAACTAGCGAGGGGCTGGCTCCCGTTTCCACAATGACATGCAAAGATAAGTTCGGAGGCCTTGGGAGTTCTTCCCTTGAGAGATCAGCTGTCTGAGTGCCCGCAACAGGAAGGAGCATGTCTTCCTGAACTCCTCAGATCCTTTGAAGTGTTTCCTTTTCATAGACTGTCCCAACACTGATGCTGCTGTGGAATTCTAACACAGGTGACTGTTCTCACATTTTCAAGTAAAACAGAAGTGAAAAGGTGGTTTTCTTAATTTCTTTGTGAAAGACCCTATTTGGTATAATTATGTTGCTGTTGTTTAGTTTCATCTGATGCAGAAAACATCCTCACACTTGGTCCTTCTGATGAGGAAGAGACCAAAAGAAACTCCCTGTCCTCAGACAGTCATTTGATTGGGTAAACACAAAGCTGAATGACAGCTTTCCTTTAGAGGCAGAGGTAAAATCCTCATTAGAGTGTGACAAATGCCACCTGTCTGAATGGTTTCTGCTGGCAATGGGCTGATCTGGTGGTTTTTAAAATTATTGTGCTTTTTTTCTTTCCCCCAGGGTTGTAGGGGAGGTGGCCCTTGGACGTTTATTAACTCAGAAAGGACATAGAAGTTAGCAGAGCACGACTGCCTGGCAGAAGGGAGCTGTTTTTCTTTTGACTAATATTATTTTAAACTTCGATGGGTAGCTGACGTCAGCAAGTATGCCTGAAACCTGCAAAGCAAACATGCCACATCACAGGAGGAAGGCCTGCGGGGTTTTGAGAACCTTCCTGGTCTCTACCACCTGAAGATGTTTCCTACTTAAAACTCAGCAGGCATCTGGGGGGCTTTGCTTATAGGATAATCCAAAGAATAGTCCAGTCTGCTCTTTTTTTCTTTCATTCTAATCAATTCTATTTCTAAAAGGTGCTCTGTGTGAATAGGAGAAAGGAGAATTGTTGGTGAGAGGGGAGGCCATAGTTTCTTTTGTGAAAAGTTTTTGTCACAGTGGTGTGTGTAGACTCAAAGTCTGGTTGACGCTGAGCGTGTTCCATCTTCCTGCATAGGATTAGTTCTCATGACGCTGGGGGTGAGACAGCATCGCAGCCACTGTCTCTGAAGAGGGACTCCTGCGCCCTGGTTGTTTTCAGGACCCTAGAAATCCAGTGAACTTGTGAAGGGAATGCTGTGAGGCTGCTCCCCAGCCAGCCCGTCTTCTGGAATCAGGAGATCCAGTGTGGGCCTGTTCCTATGTATCCCGTTCACCATGTGCTTCCAAGCCCAGATCCCAGATGGCCTCACTCTGCTTACCTCATTATCTAAAATGTGGTTATTAGGCCTATGAGAAGATGGCTTAGTGGGTAAAGACACTTGATCCCCAGGACCCACATGGTAGAAGGAGAGGACTGATTCCTGCAAGTTGGCCTCTGACCTGCCCAGGTATGCCTTGTCATGCACCTGTGGCCACACACACACACACACACACACACACACACACACACACTGCAAAAGAGATGGTTATTATTATTATTATTACTTTGCTGGTTAGAAAAATTATACAGTACAGTCTTGATGAGAAACCTGAAAATAGCATGAATTTGGGAAATAAAGAAAAGCCACACCCAGTCTCTTACCACAAAACACATATCATGGCCAAAATTTGCCAAAGTTCTCTCCAGGATTTTTTGTGCATTTTCAAGATTTCCTATTTTGCTCTGTTGTTACACAAAATCGTCTTGATATGATTACATGCATGCTTTGGCCCCCATGCTTTGGCCAACTACTTAGGAGCAGATCCATTCAGCTGGGAAGTACTTCCTAGTTTCGGTGACAGCTCACATCATTAATGTCACTCTCCCTCTGTGCTAAGCTTCTCTGTGAGTGCATCTGCTCTGGAGACTCTCCTCCCCCTCCCCCACAAAGATTGCCTGAAAGAGAATTCTCACATTAAAGAACAGACACATGTATAAGTAAACTTCGTGCTTACTGCCACACTGCTCTTCGAACTACTCATTCTAATTAAAAGTAAGCTATACATAAGAGTACCCATTCTATCCTAGATGTCATTAGATTTTGTTTCTGTTGTTGTTGTTGTTGTTAGAAAATAGTTTCACCAAAATTAATTTATTAATTCACATGGCCTCAAAATTGGGGCTGAGCATCACTGTGCTAAAATACCTTTGTGTTTGTAACACAGGTGTGCTAGCTAGTAGAGGTGTTTAGGGGCTGGGGTGCAGCACCAGTGGTAGAGCTCTCCTGTAAATGCTCACGGCCCTGGCTTTGCTCAAAAGCCACAAGAAGATTGAAAGCCTTTACCTAGAGCTAAGATGACTGGCAGCGAGCAGGGGTGTAGCTCAGTTGGCAGAGCTGCCCAGCAGCTAGGAGCTCTGGGTTCGATCCTCAGCATTACGTGAAAACAGGCATACTGATTCATGCCTATAATCCCAGTATCCAACATTCGGAGGAGGAGGGTTAAAGTCATACTCACAGTGAGTTTGAGGCCAGCCTGGGCTACATGAGACCTCATCTTAAAAAAAAAAAAAAAAAAAAGGAGAGCATAGTGTTCTCTTCATTTTTCCTTCCTTCTCTGGGCAGATTTACCTGCCAGCAATCTTGTCTCCCATCAGAATTGGCTAATGATGTGAGAATAGGAGGGGCCAAGCCTCCATAGGGGCAGGGCGAAGAAGATAACAGAAGAACTAGAGTTATAAAAACAAACAATTATCTTTTTCATCTGAATCTAGCTGGACAGTGATTCTTAGAAGGTGATGTCATGAAACCATTTGTATTTCTCTTTACACATCTCTACCAAAAATTAAACCTAAACATAATAAACACACAGGCCAAGTTGCTAATTAACAGCTGCTAACAGTTTAGATTTGTCTGGGGGTTTCTTTCTAGCTAGGACATTGCACTTGGGCTCATTCTTAAATTCTTTTTTTTTTTTTTTTTTTTTTTGTTAGTTTGTTTGTTTGTTTTTTCGAGACAGGGTTTCTCAGTGTAGCTTTGCGCCTTTCCTGGAACTCACTTGGTAGCCCAGGCTGGCCTCGAACTCACAGAGATCCTCATGCCTCTGCCTTTAAATTCTTTTTAATTTTTAGTTATCGTGTGTCATTTAGTTCTTAGACTAGTCCCCCCTTTTACATTTATTTATTATTTATTTGGGGAGGGGCACACGCCAAGGTATGAATATGGAAATCGGGACAAATTATGAGAGTCCCTTTTCTTCTTGCGCCATGTGGGTTCTGGTGTGAGTCAGGTTGTCGGGCTTGGCAGAAAGCATCTTTACCCACTTAGCCATCTTGCTAGCCCACTCTTAAATTCTTTTTCTTTTATTTGTTTGCTTGTTTTCCAGACAGGGTTTCTCTGTGTAGCCCTGGCCATCCTGGAACTCGCTCTGTAGAGCTGGCCTTGAACTCAGAGACTCACCTGCCTCTGCCTCTGGCATGCTGGGATTAAAGGTGTGTTCCACAGTGTGGAGATATTTGTCCAATCTACTTCCTTACAGGAAGGACAGAGGGTGAGTGAGGAAGCCACTGTTGTCAGAATTCTTCCAAGAGGCTACATCGTGGCATGACATGTGTTTCCCTGCATCCCTCTTGTAAGGTGGACCTTTTGAATCTCCACCTTTTACAAAGAAGCTAAGTTTGTCTTTCTGATCAATAACTGATATGAGATTCCAGCCCAACCCTGACCTCACAGCCAGTGCCCTGCTTACTGCACACACCAGACACCTGCACAGACAGAAAGGAGTCCTCAAAGGTTCCCAGTACTGGAAAGGCTTAGCCATTAGCAAAGTTTTGTGCATCATTTCCCCCAGGGAGGCAGATCTCTGTGATTTTTGAGGCCAGCCTAGTCTATGTAGTGAATATCAGGACAACCAGAGCTACACAGAGTGAGACTCTGTCTCAAAAACAAACAAACAAATCAACAGAAAGACAAACAAACAAAAACAGCGGAAGGAAAGAGAGAAGGAAGAAAGGAACGAAGAAGGAAGGAAGGAAGGAAGGAAGGAAGGAAGGAAGGAAGGAAGGAAGGGAGGGAGGGAGGAAGGAAGGGGAAGGAAGGAAGAGAATGTTCACAAAAATTAACATGGGCATATTAGCATGGAGGTTTTGACTGAATGTCCCAAGTGGGTAGCTGTCCTACAGAGCAGAGCCACATGAAGCCCTTGGTGGTGCCACCCCAAGCTGTACTAGAGCTGTTTCTAGCTTTGTGGTTTCATGTAGCCCAGCCTAGCTTTGAACTCTCTATGTAGCCAAGAGCGACTTTGAACTCCTGACCCCACTGCCTTCAGCTGAGTACTGGAAGTACGGGCATGTAACACTCTTTCAGTTTATGTGGAGCTGGGGATAGAACCCAGGGCCTCCTGCACATCAGGCAAGCATTCTACCCACTGAGCCACCCAGCACTTTTTGTTTTTGTTTATGTTTTTGTGTTTTGAGACAGGGTTTCTCTGTATAACAGTCCTGGCTGTTCTGGAACTCCCTCTGTAAACTAGGCTGACTTTGAACTCACAGAGATCTGCTTGTCTCTGCCTCCTACATGCTGGGATTAAAGGCATGTGCCATCACTCCTTAGCCCCACTGAACGCTTTTAACTGAGTCTTTTCTGGTGAGCTGCTGCATGCAGGAATCTTAGGAAAGAGACAAGGGTAAGAGTTACTGTGCCTGCAGTGCCCCTGTTCCCATGCATTTAAGCCTGTGCAGCTAGGTTAAGGGCATCTTTGGGTATATGGCTCCCACTGCACATGTGGACATGAGGCTTAAAGACCACTGTCCCATCTTCTGCCTCTTTATCCACTCCTTTGCAAACCATTCACACATGTGTAGGATGTATCTAGAGCTTTAGGGTGACATCCACATTTTTTAGGATTGAAGTTGTTGGTTTTCCATCTAATGGTCCTTTTCTCAGGCCAACATGACCCTCAGTAAAGACTGCACCTCAACCCCTAATGACGCTCAGGAGCACACCTCTATCTTATTTGACTTTACTGCGTGTTCCCTGTGTCAGTTGGCATTCCGTTAATGTAACAAAATGCTTTGAGGTATCAACTTAAAAGGAGAAAAGGATGATTTAGGCTTCCAGTTTTGAGCATTTCAATCCATGATCAGTTTTGGACTGCTGTGGAGGCAGCACATTGTGGCAGGGAGGTCATGATGGAACAAACAGTTCAAACTTATTACCAGGAAGTAAAAATGAGAAAGGAAATCTCACTGAGGACATTCCCTCCGTGACCCAAAACCTTCCGTTAAATATACCTTTTAAAGTTTCCACAACATCCCAACATCAATAAAATGGGTCCCAGAGGCTTTTGAGAGTCACTGCATATCTAAATTATAGTACTGCTATCTCTGGTTAATCTAAATCATCAACTTGAAGGCCTCTGGGCATGCCTATGAGGAATTATCTTGACTAGATTAATGGAGGTAGAAAGTCTGCCCATAGAGGGTGGCATCATTCCCTAGGCTGGGACTCTGCACTGTATGAAAAAGAGCAAGTGAGCTGAGTGCAAGCACTTATCACCTCTGCTTCTTGACTGCAGATGCCACTGTGACCCAGAATGAGCCCTTTCCCCCTTTCTCTGCCAGATCAATATCTTAATCACAGCAAGAGGTAAAAATAGCTAAAGCATCATGACATTATTACTCTTCTAATCCATAAACATCTCAGATACCTGTTTATTTATGTTGTCTTTAGTTTATGACAGCAATGGTATAGTTTTCTGTGCCCAATATTTTATCTCTTTGCTAAAATTGTTTCTAAATATTTTATTTAATTTTTTTATTCCAGATGTTACAGCAAATGGAACTGTTTTCTTAATTTCCTTTCTGGGCCATTAATCATTAGTGTAGAGAATTTTTGTGTGTTAATTTTTATGCACTGAGACTTTGCTAAAGTGGTTGGTCAACAATGCCTGTGCATTTGTGTATGCATGTGATCTTCATGCTATTCTATGTAAGAACATGTCATTTGCAAGCAGAGATGCCACTTCTTTCTGATCTGTATTAATTTTAGTTCAAGTTCTTGGCATTTTCTTTGGCTGAAATTTTCAGTACATATTGAATAAAAGTGGTGACAGTGGACATTCCTGTCTGATTTCTGCTCTTAGCAGAGAAACTCAGCTTTTCATTATTGCATATACTGTCAACATTGTGTTGTCCTGGGTCACAATGAGGAAATTTCTAGTTTTCTGTTTTTTAATCAAGAAGAAAGGATGTTGAAATTTGTCAGCTTTTTTTTTTTTTTTTTTTTGAGACAGGGTCTCAAAATATATAAATAAATTATATGAATATATTTATATATATGCATATATATCATTATTTACATTTCTAAACATATAAGTATAACCTGCTCAGTGTGTACAATGTTACTTGTATGTGTATTTTTGGAGCTAACCAGCTGGCCTGCTCCTCCCTTGCTCTTTCCCATAGTCTCAGTACCCCTTAGTTGCCTCTTGTTCTTTGCGTAAGGTTGAGGCCTTTGATGTGTTTATCTAATTACTCTTTATCAATAAAAAATTGGGAGTCAGATATCGGGGTAAGAACCTGAATGATCAGAGAAGTGACCAGTGACCTCCTGTCTTTTCAGCTCCTCCAGCCAAAAGGACTGAGATCCTCTTCAGCCCCTGCCTTACTACGTCCTGTCTCTTTATCTGTCCCTAGTCCTTCAAAACCTTTATGGTTAACATTGGTCAGCTAGCAGCTAGCTCTGCCTTCTGATTTAAAGCAAGCTTTATTGTCAGAATGTGATAAAAGTATTACACAATATTTCCCCCTTTTTGTCTAAATAAAAAGGGAAGGTTAAGGGGGGGTATAGAAATGATAGAATAAAAAGGTAGATTATTGAATCTACTTTTAAACTAAAAAAGCAACTACTAGTCTTAAATATTTTACACTGGTACAGATTTTTGTATATTGATACAAATTTAAGGTAATCTTTGTGGTATTGTATATATGTTTCTACTCTTATTTAAGATATTTTTGTATTTTGATACAAATTTAAGGTTATTTTTATTAGAACATACTGTACATGCATTTCTACTCTTATTTAAGGTAGGTCTTGTACCCATGCAGCTCATTTAACAAGGTAATGTAAATTTCTAGTCCTTGAAAGTTATTATTACAAACTACTTAGGATAATTAAGAAATGCAGGTTAGTAATTAGTCACCTATTACAATCAAACTTGTAGTCATGTTAAGTATGTTTTCATACACAGATATATTTAGATAGAGAAATGGTCTTCAAACACTTCAAAGACCTACAGAATATGTCATTTAATATGTTTAACAACCCAAGGCTTTTCATGACAATGAGACACATCTGCTCCTGGCGGCACCAATCTACTTCAAAAAAGGATAATTGGCATCAAAGAAACTCTATATGGAGTTTGTTTTCTTTATTGCAAAAGCTAGCTATTTGGGCAATGAAACTTCCTTTGCCTCAATTGCTGACTAGGTATTCTGTCCAATCTGGACCAGCAGGATGAAAAAAAAAGCCAAACTTTGCCAAGACAAGGTAGGGCAGTCCTTCAAAATTCTCTGCTTCTCAAAAATGTCTGTCAGATATACTAGGCCTGTAGGCCAAAGACAGATGCCCCAATGTTACAGAAGAACTTTGGGTGACTTTCTAGGCAGCCAGATGTTCCTGTCATTAGGTAACATTACACCCTTCTGGTCTCTGTTGGAGTTAAAGACTAAATAATTAGACTTAAAGTTTTTCTTAGTTATGATAAAAGGTAAATTAGGTATAAAACTTTAGACTCACAAAGATAAGATAGATAATAAAATATTTTCTTTAAATTTGCCAAATGGACTGGATACAAATGGACTGGATAGTGTAACCGTTATTTTTGTCCACTTTACTGTGATGAAAAGACAGTTTTTAAAAAAATATTTCAATCTCCTTAGATGTATCATCTGTCTTGGAAAATTTTCCATGTGCTTTTGAGAAATGTATCTCATCCTCTTGGTGGGAATGGTGCTGTGTGTGTCTCTCCTGGGTAGCATTGCTGAGGGTATGGTTGCAGGGCCCATTTCATTTCTCTAGCTGTTCTAGTTGAAAGAGTTCTATCAGACTCCGGCTGTAACTGTAGAGTGTGGTAGAACTGTTCCTCTCTCCATTTAGTCGACATCCACTTTGCTCTTTGGTTTTCTGATACTTGGTAAATATATGTTTATAATTGCCATGTCTCTGTAGTGAACTGATCTTTTTATTAGTATTTGGCATTATTCTTTGTTTTTTTGTGAAAGATTTCGGCTTAATGTCCATATTGTTTGGTATTATTAACAAGGCTACCCCAGCTCTCTTTTGGTTACTGTGTATATGCAATATATTTGTCTATTATTTCACATTTAGTATGTTTTTGTGTTTGATTTTAAAATGAGCTTTTCTTCTATATTTGTTGTGACACCATTTCCACATATCTACTTATCCAATTATTTATGTGGGGTTTGAGTTTCCCCTTGAATATCTAAGCTCAGGTGAACTTCCTGATTCAGTCTCTTAGGCAACTGGGACTGCATACTGTCATCAATATTTCTGGATAAGGACATTCTAAAATTACTGACTTTGAGCCAGGCATGGCGGCACACCCCTGTCATCCCAGGACTTTTAAGGCAGAGACATGGGGAGTCAAAGTTCTAGGCTAATGTGTGTTGGCTAGTTTTATGTCAACTTGACACAAGCTAGAGTCATCTGAGAGAAGGAAGCTTCATTTAAGAAAATCCCTCCATAAGACTGGGCTGTAGGCAAGCCTGTAGGGCATTTTCTTACTAAGTGATCAATGGGGAAGGGCCCAGATCATTGTGGGTTGGTGTTGCCTCTGGGCTGGTGGTCCTGGATCAATTAGAAAGCAGGCTGAGAGGGCCATGGGGAGCAAGTCAGTAAGCAGCACCCCTCCATGGCCCCAGCATCAGTTCCTGCCTCCAGGTTCCTGTCCTGCGTGAGTTCCTGCCCTCATTGCTTTTGGTGATGGACTGTTATATGGAACTGTGAGCAGAATAAACCCTTTCCTTCCCAAGTTGCTCTTGGTCATGGCATTTCATCACAGCAATAGTAACCTCAACTAAGACACTGGGCTAATTGGAAGAGCCTATCTAAAAAGAAATTAAAGTAGATGATTTTGTCTTTGTCTAATAATTTGTACACCAGAACTTCATCATGGGAAGTTTCTAGTAGCTTCTCTCCTTCCTGCATATAGACTGTGTTTCCTTGTCTCTTCACATGGCCCATAATTTGTGGTTAAAAACCGGACATTGTAAACAATATAACATTCCAACTCTGGAAATCTAAGTCTTTCTCTTTCTTGTTGTCTTTGATAGTTTCCTTCTGTTTGTAAATTCTGCTTGTTTGATTAGTAACTTTCTTGAATTTATCTTGTAAAGTATTTCTTTATCATGTGGCCACAGAAGTCTGCATAGGTAGCCTATAGCCTAGTGGTCATTAATGATTGGACAGAGTTCCTCAAATGCTAATTCATGTCTCAGCCGTTCCCAAGGGGCTCTGTGTATGAAGGCTGTGTCTGCACTGTAGACACTCAATTTATTGAACTTCATTTCCCCTGGCTCAGAGCCAGAGGCAGTCAGAGTTGAGAAGTTATTGCCTTCTTAGGTCTTCCCTGCTAACATGCACTCCACATTCAGGATGAGACTGTCTAAACTCTTAGAAAAGTATCAGAGTCCCCGAGAGCCTCTATGGGCATTTTATTCATTAGCTTTCCCTTTTAATTTTTTCTTTATCTTCTCTCTCTCTCTCTCTCTCTCTCTCTCTCTCTCTCTCTCTCTCTCTCGTCAGCTTCTTGATTTTCTGCTATAATCTCTGCTTCAAGCAGTTGTAAGGTCAAGCAATTGCCCACAACTATAGTGATATTTTATTTGTATTGAAATGTGATTTTATTTGTATGTCAATAAAGTTGCCTTGAGGTCAGAGCAAGCCAGAGCAGAAGCCGAGTAGTAGTGGGGCACGCCCTTAATCCCAGCCCTTGGGAGGCAGAGCTAGGCGGATCTCTGTGTGTTCAAGGACACAGCCAGCATGGCAGACACACGCCTTTAATTTCAATACCAACCATAGAAGACCTGGAGGTCTGTACAAACAGGCAGTGATGAGGAGGTCATGTGGCTGGGTTACAACCAATGAGGGAGGAGAACAGAAAGTCTTTAAATAGACAGGACGCACAGAAGTAGGTCTCTGGCGGAGAGGAGGAACCACAGAAGCAGTGAAGGGTAAGGTTTTCTGCTTTGGCTCTGACCTCGTGGTTTTTAACTCTGCAACTGGCTCTGTGTTTCTTATTTAACAAGCAGGATACATCTACAATTGGCGCCCAACGTGGCAAGAATTCATTAAAAAACCGCTTGCCTTGGCAGTGGGTCCGGCTTCCCGCCTGGGCGGGCCTGCCTCCCTAGCTCCGGCTTAGCCCTGGTCTAACCCAGGCCTAGCTCAGCTTAGGACTCAGGCGCTGCGGCTGGAGTTACTTGCTTAAAAAGCCAGTGCTACAAACAACTCAGGCCTGCGGGAGCTACCGCTAAATTGCAGGAGCTACACGCAACTGCAGATAGGCTGCTTTTGGCTGAAACGCCAGCACACGTGGTCGGTCGGAGCTTAAGGAAGCCAGAGCCCAGGCTCGACTCCGCTCAGACCGGAACATTGAAGCGGCTGGATTCAAGATTTTAGCCAGAACTTGGCTACGCTTTCTCTCTTTCTCTCTTTCTCTCTCTCTCTCTGGATTCCCACCTCGGACGCTAGGTAGCTGTTTGGAAATTCCCTCGGATTTCTACTGTTCTGCGCAGAATTGGTAAGTCATTTATATCAGATATTTTAAAGGAAACTATTTAAAAGAGATTTTTTTCCACATTAAAAAAAAAATGGGTTTTATGTGTACATTGGAAGAAAATTGGGCTTTGTTTGAAATTTTAGGCAGTATGGTAATGGAACAACTATATGAGAAGATTAATGTTGATCGAATTATGTACATTATTATTCTTCTTATCCTTATTTTACAATTTAAAAAGACAGTCAATTTAAGTGCCAGGATAAAAATTTTAGAAAAACTTGTTAAACCTGTTAAAATGAATTATAGAGAAATTCAGATTCAGACAGAAGAAATTAACAGTGAAGTTGTTTCAGGATTGGATTATAAGGTTACAGAAAGAAAGCCTGTTTTCACACAATCACCCTTAATTTATCCGGTAACCATACAACAGCAGCCTGGTCAAATGACTACACAAAATATTTGGACTCCAGTTGAAATGTTAGACTTACGAAGGTTTAAGGAGGCAATAGTATCTTATGGCATGCATTCTCCATATGTAAAACAAATGTTAAACTCCTGGTCGACTTATAATAGAATTATACCACAGGACTGGCGGGAGCTGGCACAGGCGGTTCTAGAACCCGGACAGCAGCTCCAGTGGCAAATGTGGTTCAAACAGGAAGCTAAAACCATAGCAAAACAATGTAGTGATAGAGGTATACAAATCTTCCAGGATCAGCTTGTTGGAGAAGGCCAATATGCTGCAGTACAAACACAATGTTTATATGATATGCAAACTCTAATTCTATGTCGTATGGCAGCCATGAATGCATGGGACAGAGTTGAGGAACCAGGGAAGAAAACAGAGTCATTTACAAAGGTTATACAGGGCCCAAAAGAATCTTTCACAGATTTCTTACAAAGATTGACTTCAGCAGTAAAGAGAATGGTCCCAAATTCAGAAGCTAGCCAGATAATAATTGAATCTTTGGCTTTTGAGAATGCAAATGAAGCATGCAAGAGAATAATCAGGCCGTTAAAGGCGAGATCTGCACCCCTGGAAGATTGGATTAGAGACACGGTTAATGTTGAGGCTCATGATAATATGTGGGTAGGAGAAGCAATTTCAAGAGGTTTGAGGAATGTTAGATGTTTTGGATGTGGAAAGCAAGGGCATTTGAAAAGGGACTGTAAACAGGGCACTTCTAGAAACAATGTTTCTTCAAGGAACAATGGCAACAGAATGCCCCTTCCTTCAGGAGTATGTAGAAGGTGTGGTAAGGGAAGACATTGGACCAATGAATGTAGATCAACAAGGGACAGACAAGGTAATACTTTGCCTCAGTCTTTGGGAAACTCCCAGAGGGGCCTCAGGCAGGCCCCTACAGTGAATCCAGTTCAGACTTTTCCTGCAATCGTAGAGGAGGCCCCTACTCAGAGCAGTTAAATGACCAAATGCCTATTGGAATAAACCAGGCTACTCAGAGTAATGGAACAACTGAGACAGAGAGAACAGAAAATTCAGGAGAGACCATAAAGAAAATTTTTTGGCAAACTTCTATAAATGAACAAAGACCACAATTAACAATAAAAATAAATGGTGTTTTGTTGTCTGGTCTGGTAGACACAGGTGCTGATGTTACCATAATTGCACCAGAATTTTGGCATCCATCTTGGCCTCTTCAGGAGGTAAATGTTCAACTGTTAGGAATTGGAACATTATCTCAAGTTAAACAGAGTGCAAGATGGCTCGAATGTATAGGCCCAGAAGGACAGAGAGGCAGATTAAAAACCATATGTGGCTAACATAGCCATGAACCTGTGGGGTCGAGACCTGTTACAACAATGGAATACTCAGATTAACATCCCTCCAACCTCAGAAATAAATAATAAACTAGCACATGTTTCTGAGAGAAATATTAGAAGGTATTATTCTAATGAGTGGTCACCAGCCATCCATATTATACAAGAACAGGGCAGAAAAACTGATGATCTTCCAAAGGCACCAACAGCTCTACCTTTAAAATGGTTAACAGACAAGCCTGTATGGGTTCATCAATGGCCTTTAACAACAGAGAAACTCCAGGCTTTAGAAGAGCTGGTAGAAGAACAGTTAAATGCTCAGCATATTGAAGAATCTACTAGCCCATGGAATTCTCCTGTATTTGTTATTAAAAAGAAATCTGGTAAATGGAGAATGGTAACAGACCTTAGAGCAATTAACAAAGTAATTCAGCCAATGGGCTCTCTACAATCTGGAATTCCTTTGCCTACTCTGTTACCTAAAGGATGGCCTCTCATAGTTATTGATTTAAAAGACTGTTTCTTTTCAATACCCCTACAAGAAAAAGACAGAGAAAGATTTGCTTTCACGGTGCCTACTTACAATAATTCTCAACCGGTTAGAAGATTTCAATGGAGAGTCCTCCCACAGGGAATGTTGAATAGTCCAACCCTGTGCCAATATTTTGTACAACAGCCCTTAGAAGTGATACGTAAAAAATTTCCTAAATCTATAATTTATCATTATATGGATGATATTTTACTAGCTGACTCAAGTGCAGATACTTTAGAAAGAATGTTTGAAGAAGTAAAGAAAATATTGCCTGGCTGGGGATTACAAATTGCTCCTGAAAAGATACAAAGAGGAGATTCTATTAATTATTTAGGATATAAAATAGAGCTACAAAAAATTAGACCTCAAAAGGTACAAATTAGGAGAGATCGCCTACAGACTCTTAATGACTTTCAAAGATTATTTGGGGACATTTCTCATCTACGAACTATTGTTGGGGTAAAAAATGATGAACTGAATAATTTGTTCAAAACCTTAGAAGGTGACAAGGACTTAAATAGTCCAAGAGAATTATCACCTGAAGCTGAGAAAGAATTGGCCTTGGTAGAAAAAAAAGTACATGAAGGACATGTAGATCGTATTGATCCAAAGCTGGATTGCATTTTGGTTATTTTACCTTCTAGGCATTCTCCTACAGGAATATTAATGCAGAGAGAAGATATTATATTAGAATGGATATTTTTACCAAATAAACCAAATAAAAAATTAAAAACTTATGTGGAAAAAATCTCTGACTTAATTTTGAAAGGAAAATTGAGACTTCGTCAATTAGCAGGAATAGACCCAGCAGAAATTGTTGTACCTTTAACTAAAGAGGACATTGAAAAATTATGGGCAGAAAGTGAACCTTGGCAAAGAGCTTGCAGTAATTTTTTGGGAGAAATTAACAGCAAATATCCTAAAAGCAATAGAATTGATCTTATAAAGAGAGCTGATTGGATCTTGCCTCGAATTGTACGTGAAAAACCCATATCTGGAGTTCGGACATTTTATACAGATGCCAACAAGCAAGGAAAGGCAGGTTACAAATCAGAAAATTTAAGTAAAGTGGTTCAAAGTCCTTATAATTCAGTTCAAAAATCAGAATTGTATGCTATTCTCTTGGTATTAATGGATTTTTCAGAACCTCTCAATATAGTTACTGACTCTCAGTATGCTGAAAGAGTGGTATTACATATTGAGACTGCAGAATTTATCCCTGATGCTTCAGAATTAACTTCACTATTTATTCAATTACAAGATACAATCAGGGAAAGGAGTCATCCTTTATATATAACTCACATCCGATCCCATACTGGTCTGCCAGGCCCTCTAGCACAAGGTAATGATGAGATTGATAAATTATTGATAGGAAATGTGCTGGAGGCCTCAGAATTTCATAAGAAACATCATGTCAATAGTAAAGGTTTAAAAAAGGATTTTTCCATAACCTGGCAACAAGCCAAGGAAATTGTAAAGAAATGTCCTACTTGTTCCTTCTACAATCAGACACCATTACCAGCAGGATGTAACCCAAAGGGTACTCAGAGGAATGAAATCTGGCAGATGGATGTGTTTCACTTTGCAGAATTTGGAAAATTGAAATATGTACACCATACTATTGATACTTATTCAGGATTTCAATGGGCAACTGCTTTGAGTTCTGAAAAAGCTGATTCTGTAATCACTCATTTGCTAGAAGTTATGGCCATCATGGGTATACCTGCACAAATTAAAACTGACAATGCTCCAGCATATGTCTCTATTAAAATGAAACAGTTTTTTGCTTATTATAATATAAAGCATATTACAGGTATACCACATAATCCTACAGGCCAAGCAGTTATAGAAAGATCCAACAGAACTCTAAAGGACATGATAAATAAACAAAAAGAGGTAACAAAAACCCCCAGAAATAGACTGCACAATGCTCTACTAACTTTGAATTTTCTCAATGCTAATGAGAAAGGAACAACAGCTGCAGAGAGACATTGGTTAATAGAAAAAACAACAGAATTAAATCAGCCTATATACTTCAAGGATGTGCTGACCTCAGAATGGAAACCAGGGCATGTGTTACGTTGGGGACGAGGTTTTGCTTTTGTTTCTGCAGGAGAAGATAAGCTGTGGGTACCATCAAAACTGATAAAGGTTCGATTTGAACAAGAGAGACCTCTTAATTAGAAGAGGTGATAGTTCATCAACCAACATGACCATCCAGTTTAAACTCACTTATACCATTAATACATGCCTTTTCATTTAATCAGATGTAACTTGCCAAAAGGGGACCTCCCCAAAATTAGTCTTGGGGAAGGGATTTTGTTTTTGTCTTTTAGGAGAATGAAGGCTAAGGAATCTGAAGAACACTGGACAAATGAGACAACTGGAAAAAAAGGACAAATCATCTGTCCCAGGAAAAAGAGTAAAATGGCCTATTGGTATATCATCTACAAAATTTGATAAATCTTTCTAAATGTTTGTTTCTGCTCTTCTCTAAAAAATTAATACTCTTAGTCTTCTTGTAGTCCCAGTTCAATTAAAGCTTCAAGCTGATTTTGGAGTTGGAGAATGGCTCTCTCCTCCTTTAAACTCAAGCATGTTGTTAAAAAGAAAATGAAAACTCCTTGTATCATACCAGAAGAAAGAGCCATCTTCTGACATGGGACAGGAGAAAAACCAAATTAATTAAGGGACTATTCTATTACTAATCTCAATTCTTTGACTCTATTCTGATTCTTTAAACTTTTCTTAAAGTATGAATTTTATATCAGAATTCACAAGATATATATATATATATATATATATATATATATATATATATTAAACTTTGTTGAGATAATAATGGTCATATGAGTACTAATTAATTTAGAGAAAAGGCTTCGATTAGCTGCCTATACATGTCTTTGTGTTCGAGTCTCTTTTCAGTTTTCTGCAGGAAATCACGGCCAGGCCTAACATCAAATGAAATCTCCAGGAAGAAGATGGGGCCCCACAACGACAATTCCACGTGGAAAATAATATCACTAAGCTGACAAACATCATCTACAGATCAGCTTTGGACTACAAAGTGCTTAGAGCAATTCTGAGATGGCTAGCTGAGATGATCCAGTTTCAAAGACTGCTTGAACAAGGACTTGAGATAAACCCTGAACTTTGGCATTATGGATAACAAAGAATATAGTTATCTTTCCTAGAATTTGTCAATTAACCCAAAATTTTTCTTTTCAGAATAAAGATAACATCGCCCATACCCAGCAGGAAGCAATTTTAAGAATTCGACGCCCACATTCCCAAAGGGGTGGTGTGGGGTGGGTGGTTTTTTGGTCTTTTTATGGGTATTGGGTCTGGGATAGTTTTCATTGTTTAGGAGGGTTGGTTACAAGTTGTTGTTAAGGGTTAGGAAAAGGGCTAGGCAAAAGGTGCTTGTTTTAAAAAAAAAAAAAAAAAGACAATTACTAGTTTTAAATACTTTACATTCAATTGGATTGTTTTATATTGTATACAAATTATTATTATTGAGATTGAGATTGTTAGAATATACCATATACGTATTTCTAATCTTGTTCGAGATATTGTATTTATACCATTCATTTAACAATGTAATTGTAATTTGCTAATCCTTGAATGTTAGTATTACCAACTATTAGGATATACAGAAATGAAAATTAGTGGTTAGACATTACAATTGAACTTGTAGTCATATTAGGTGTGTTGTCAAGATCAAACAGATATATTTTGATAGACAGGTCATCTTCAAACCCTTCAGAGATCTACAGAATATGGCATTTAAAATGTTTTAATAACTTAAGAATTTTTCTTTTTTGCTATGACTATGAGACATGACGGCTCCTGGCAGTACCAATCTACTTCAGAGAAAATATGGGCATTGAAGAAACTGCATATGGAACTAACTTTCATTGTTGCAAAAGTCAGCCACTGGACAACGAAGTATCCTTGAATCAACTGCTGACAAACAGGACAGACAGGACATGAAACCAAGGACTACCAATTCTTGCCAAAACAAGTGTGGTTGTGGCTTTAACAAAAGGCATCTTCTGAAGCCAGGACAATATGGCACCATCCCTGAAGTGAGTGACCTTTGCAATCTGTAAAAGGTACCATGTCCTTTTCTTTGAAGGCAGCTGAACAGGGAGTGGGCCAATGGCTTCTGATGTGCAATGGAACAGCAGATGAAACAGTTATTCTTGAGGAATAACTAAGCTCACCTCTCTCAATAGTAGAATGGCGTTTAATAGAGAGATGTGGAGAAGAACAGGATGCCAAGATGAAGCCACATATACACAGCCAAGAAAAATGGACAGCTGAATTGAAAAGACATCAATAATTTCCAGAATTTAAAATCCTGAATCATGACATGACACTAATGGAATTCAGGTGTTTCTGGTACATGGACTGTTCTCACCAAATGTGAGGTCAAACTGTTGACCTTGTATACATCTTAGTTCACAAAAGAGTCTGTCAGAAACGCTAAGCCTGTAGGCTGAAGATGATGCCCCAACACTGTGGAGAAACCTCAGGTGACTGTCCAGGCAGCTGGCTGTTTCTGTCAACTCACATTTTTTTTTGAAGCTGCTTGCATGTACTTCTTGTTTTTATTTTTTATTAGGTAGTATTATTTCCTTCTTGGGTCTCTGAGGGAGTTGAAGATCAGTTAGTTATAGTTATAATTATCTTTGTTAAGGATTTCAGAAAAACTCACTAAGAGCTGTAAGTGTATAAATTTGAAAGACGTTATAAGACAGTTCCGTTAGCTATATAAGTTAGGATAAAAAGTGAATCAGGTACATTCTGGACTTACCAAAATAGGATAGATAATGGAATTATTTTCTCTGAATTTGTCAATTACAAATGGACTAGACATTGTTTAGGTATTTATTGTTTGTATATATGGTATATATAGTTATTGTACTTTTGTATATAGTTTTTCTTATATTAGTTATAACTTTTTCCTTTTTTTCTTTTTATTAAAATAGAAAAGGGGAAATATAGTGATATTTTATTTGTATTGAAATGTGATTTTATTTGTATGTCAATAAAGTTGCCTTGAGGTCAGAGCAAGCCAGAGCAGAAGCCGAGTAGTAGTGGGGCACGCCCTTAATCCCAGCCCTTGGGAGGCAGAGCTAGGCGGATCTCTGTGTGTTCAAGGACACAGCCAGCATGGCAGACACACGCCTTTAATTTCAATACCAACCATAGAAGACCTGGAGGTCTGTACAAACAGGCAGTGACGAGGAGGTCATGTGGCTGGGTTACAACCAATGAGGGAGGAGAACAGAAAGTCTTTAAATAGACAGGACGCACAGAAGTAGGTCTCTGGCGGAGAGGAGGAACCACAGAAGCAGTGAAGGGTAAGGTTTTCTGCTTTGGCTCTGACCTCGTGGTTTTTAACTCTGCAACTGGCTCTGTGTTTCTTATTTAACAAGCAGGATACATCTACACACAACTGCAGGGAAAGAGGATCAGGTGAAATAAATACCAGTTAGACAGGCCAAAGGATGGTGACATTCAGAGAAACCCATCCTGTCCTCTACAGTCCTGGTTTGCAATGTGATCACAGGGCTGCTGGTTTGCACAGCTATTGATCACAGGGCTGCTGGTTTGCACTGTTATTGATCACAGGGCTGCTGGTTTGCACTGTTATTGATCACAGGGCTGCTGGTTTGCACAGTTATTGATCACAGGGCTGCTGGTTTGCACAGCTATTGATCACAGGGCTGCTGGTTTGCACTGTTATTGATCACAGGGCTGCTGGTTTGCACAGCTATTGATCACAGGGCTGCTGGTTTGCACTGTTATTGATCACAGGGCTGCTGGTTTGCACAGTTATTGATCACAGGGCTGCTGGTTTGCACAGCTATTGATCACAGGGCTGCTGGTTTGCACTGTTATTGATCACAGGGCTGCTGGTTTGCACAGCTATTGATCACAGGGCTGCTGGTTTGCACAGCTGTTGATCACAGGGCTGCTGGTTTGCACTGTTATTGATCACAGGGCTGCTGGTTTGCACTGTTATTGATCACAGGGCTGCTGGTTTGCACAGCTATTGATCACAGGGCTGCTGGTTTGCACTGTTATTGATCACAGGGCTGCTGGTTTGCACAGCTATTGATCACAGGGCTGCTGGTTTGCACTGTTATTGATCACAGGGCTGCTGGTTTGCACAGCTATTGATCACAGGGCTGCTGGTTTGCACAGCTATTGATCACAGGGCTGCTGGTTTGCACTGTTATTGATCACAGGGCTGCTGGTTTGCACAGCTATTGATCACAGGGCTGCAAGGGTTTGTTTTCTGTGATTCTGGGGCTGCTGGTTTCCAAGGCTACTGTGGAGCCAGGGGAGGAGGTGGATTAATGTAAGTGCAAACACCAGAGAGCACCAGCATTCTGGATCTTCTCATTCAATTATTTTTCTTCCTCTCTCCTTCTCTCCCTTCCTTTTGTCTCCTTCCCCTGCTCCTTTCTTTTGATACATAGGTCCAGACTGACTTCAAACTTGTGATCCTCCCAAGTTCTGGGGTTACAGGTCTCTTTGGCTTGTTGGCTACTCAGAATGTTGGAATCTGCAGAATTCTGGGAGAGTTTTGACTTTTTTTTTTTTTTTTTTTTCTGTCAAGTGGCATTTTGGAGGTTCTCACTGCGTTCTGTTCTGCTACAGTGCTAAACCAGATGTTTCCCTTTCATTGGGTGGACAGAATTTTCTTTGGCCAATTTGAAAGTAGTGCCTTTAATTTAGTGCTTCTGTTTCTCCAGACTTACCCAGAACCATACTTAGGTTTCTTCTGTCTGACCAATTTAGCAACTTATCAAACCTATGTTTGCCCTTAAGCAAGAGATGGCCAGTGAACAACCCGCCCGCTTGTCTCTGGTTTCTCTTTTCATAGTGGTATCATTTTCAATGATAATTCTAGAAAGCCTTCCTTAGCTGGTAAGAGCCTCTATCAGTCTATTTTATGGGGATCATATGAAATGCACACACTGCCATGAGCAAAGTGATAATTTCATGTGGCTTAGTCATTCAAGTAAAAGGTAAGACAAGGCTGAGAAGGTGGCTTCTTGGACAATATGCGGGCACGTGAGTGTGAGGACCTGAAGTCATATCCCCAGAACCCACATGACCTGGACACTGGCGTGCACATCTGTAGTCCCAGTGCCCTTACATGGAGCTGGAGCTGGTGTCAGAATCTCTGGAAATTCAAGGTAAGCTAGCTTAAAGGAACAGAAGACCACCTCAAACACCCTGAGCTGTCCTCTGACTTTGTAATCATGCTGTGGTACACACGTAAATACACACAACAACAACAACAACAACACCGAAAGACAAATCATTCCAGCACTCAATACATTTTTGAGGGAAAGGCCATTTTTCTTAGTCTGAGTGGGGCAGCCAGGGGTTGGCTGATATGTAGTCTGTGTTCAGTTGAACCTGGCTCAAGTCTGAAAGCTGGTCTTTCTAGGTCTTTTTTCCTTTTTTGACCACAGACATAGGGTGGTGGTGGTGGTGTACACCTTTAATCCCAGCACTGGAGAGGCAGAGACAAGGGGAATCTCTGAGTTCGAGGCCAGCCTGGTCTACAGAGTGAGTTCCAGGATAGCCAAGGCTACACAGAGAAACCTTGTCTCTGGAAAAAACAAAAACAAAAACAACCCCTCCCCCCAAATTTCTACCTCTTGACCACAAACATAGACCTTCTTTAAGGGGCTCTTGGAATGTTGCAAAGAACAACCTGGAATTTTCTTTTCATTTCTTCTTTTTTAAAGGAAACCGCTGCTTCCTTGGGCTCCAGCTTGCTTGGCTCAGGTCGACTTAAATATCAGGTCTGCTCTGCTGTGTGCTACACCCAGGATTTAGGTTACAAAAGCAGGAGTAAGTGAAATCCCTGTGAGATTCTGGTTTTGGGGGTGGAGGTGGGGGCAGCAGGTAGACTTGGTGGTGAAAGCACTCCCACCACAAAACCTGAGTTTGAGCTCTGAGTCCCTCCAGGTGGAAGGGAGGATAAAGTTGTCCTCTGACTTCCACATTTGTGTTGTACACAACACACACACACACACACACACACACACACACACACACACGTAAATGTAATTTAAAATTTTTTAAAGATTCTGGTTTGGGGATTTATTTATTTATTTATTTATTTATTTATTTATTTATTATTGAGACAGTGTGTTACTGTGTAGTTCAGGCTGGCCTGGAACTTACTTTGTAGATCAGGTTGACTTAAAGGTTGATGTCATACTTAAAAGATCCATCTGCTTCTGCCTCTCGAGGGCTGAAATTAAGGTATGGATCACCATGCCTGGCCCGGTATTGGGATTTTAAAATTGATCCAATCCATCCATTGCCTTCACACTTTCAAAACAGCAATTCCACTTTTCAGAGCCTCTCAGAACAGTTGCACATGTAAGACTGAGAATTCATAGTGCTCACTACATCACTGTATGTCAGAGGGAAAGCTGAGATCATCTCGGTGGGAAAGTAGTTCTAACGGACTCTTCTAGTCGTATTATTTCATTGTGTGGCTTCTGGAATCCCACACATCTGCACTGCGAACATGGAAGAACATTACCACTGAGCAATGAGCAAGAGCAAGAGCACTAGCAGGTGGGAGTGGTACAGAGGCACTTCTCATTTCTGAAGCTCTATACATGGTCGATTTCTTAGCATTGTTCTCTGAAAGGCCTGGAATCCAAGCGTGTACACCTGTCCTAACGCTCTTCATGTCTGCACTGTGGCATCTAATGTGTCATTTTCCATGGAAAGGGAAAGGGCGGCTCCTGAATCTGACTGACTCACAATCTAAGGCACAAAGGAGCTGAGATGGGCTTCGGCATTTCAAGTGCTAGAAAGAGAGGAAGCTCAAAGACTGTGTTTGGGAATGTTGGGGGCTTGCCGCCAAGCCTGAGGACCTGAGTTTGATTCCTCATGGCAGGAGAGAATCAGCTCCTGCAAGCTGTTCTTTGACTACCACACATTCACCTCAGAACCTGAGCTCTCCTACTCTCCACACAGAATAAATAATTATAAAAAATGTCTTAACTACAACTGTGTTTATGTCTACAGAACTTGGTGTCAACCTAAGGGGCTCCTGCTGGCTAAAAGTGAGAAAAACTGACTTTGAGTGATCATGACAACTGTAATGGATTCATCCTAAAACATAAAAACACAGAGCTTCTAAATGACCCGAAGAAAGAAAAGAAATTAGCTTGTTAATTACCTTTGGGGGTTGCTAGGATACCAAGTTGTTTTTCTCCACATCAATAATAAAAAGAACATTTATTCTGCCTTTCCTGAACATACTGTGTTTCTAAGTCATCAAACAGTTGACGCGGATTTCAGCTAGCTTTGGAGGGGGTGGGAGTGAGCCACCTTTCCTTTGTGTGACCTCATGATCACCGAGGGATGCTGACATTGAGCTACAGTGCCAGCATGAGGCACTGAGACCCACGGCCTCTCCAGTCCTGCTGTACCTCCTGGTCTGATCGTGGGGAGTACTGAGCCTGCTTAGCAAATAGTCCTCTCAAATGGTGCACTTACCTCCAACTAGAAGGGCAGTTCTACTGAGGAAGAGGAGCTGGCAACTGAGAGGGACACGTAGGTGTGGTTTTCAAGGCACAATCAGCCACATTCATGCTTTGGGACATTCTACAGGACAAAAGAACACCTATAAGAAGGAAGGGGGATTTAACTGCTATCACCAAGCTAGATTAAAAGAGAAACAATGGCCTGGGCCTAACACTCTTGGTAGTTTCTAAATACAACTTTGGAGAGAGGAGATGTCCATGCTTCTTGAAACATGATATTTATGGAGGCCATCAAATTAAATTAAGGTCACTAGGGAAGGTGACCCTGACCATATGCCCAGTGTCCTTATAAAAAAGGGAAGTTTAGAGCAGATACAGATGCCAAGGGAAGAAGATAGGAAAATTCCCCAGAGGAATCACTGTGTGAGCAGAGTGCTGTGTCTGCTGGGGACTTTGAAGACCACCAGCCAACCCAGATGGTAGGACACACAGAGTTGTCAGAGTACCCCTCTCTCTTGAACTTGACCGAAGAAAATAGGTTTTCTGTCTTTTATAGATTTCCAGGGCTTGTTGAGGGTTCCGTGCCATGACCTAGCCCATGTGCCTGAAGTCAGGCAGGTACTGAGAAGGATTAGCTATAACTCAGACCACCTTTGACCTGGGCAGCAAGGAGTTGCAGGCTGTAGCTGCAGAGGGAAGGGAGGAAGACCTGTAAGATGACAGCAGGTGCTGTATGGCAGCATTCCATGTGAAGGGAGGGAGAGGGGCTACTGAGGGGCATGGCTTAGGTTTGAGGAGAGAGCAGCAGCTAGAGGGACTGTGATCTGACAGAGAGTGCTTCCAGTACAATAGGACGACAAGGCATGTGTGAGGTGGCTTATTGAACAGCTGTTCTCCCACAAGCTACACATCGTTCTACTGTGGTAGTTGACATTTAATGGTTGGTAGGATCTAAAATCACTTAGGACTCAAACCTCTAGGCACATCCATGAGGGAGTTTCTAGATTAAGTTAATTAAGGCTCAAAGGTCTATCCTATATGTGGGTGGCATCATCTCATGGGGGGCAGTCTTGGACTGTATAAAAAGCAAGCAGGCAGGCAGGAAGACAGGAAGGCAGGCAGGCAGGAAGACAGGCAGGCAGGCAGGCAGGAAGACAGGCAGGCAGGCAGGCAGGCAGGAAGACAGGAAGGCAGGCAGGCAGGAAGACAGGCAGGCAGGCAGGAAGACAGGCAGGCAGGCAGGAAGACAGGAAGGCAGGCAGCGACACTCACCACTCTGATTCCTGACTGTGAACGCAGTTCCAGGAGCCTCATGTTCCTGCCACCACATCTTCCCCTGACATGTACTTGGAACTGTGAGCCACCAAACCTTTCTCCCTTGAGTTGATTCTGTCAGGTATTTGTACAGCAGGAAGACAGGTAACTAATGCACATGCTCTTCGGGGATATAGGAGGAAACAAAACAAAGATTTCCCTTTCGCTGGGCGGTGGTGGTGCACACCTTTCATCCCAGCACTGGGAGGCAGAGCCAGGCGGATCTCTGTGAGTTTGAGGCCAGCCTGGGCTACAGAGTGAGTTCCAGGAAAAGGCTCAAAGCTACACAGAGAAAACCTGTCTCGAAAAAGCAAAACCAAAACCAAACCAAACTAACCCAAAACAAAACAAAAAAAGATTTCCCTTGAGCCAGGGAAGTCACACTCTGTGTGGTAAGGCTGAGCTAGGGCTCCAGGACAGGGAAGGTGAGACCACCTGCGCTCACCACACTGTCCGTGAACATACAGTAAGGAAGTCTCAAAGCACATAGTAGGTATTCTTGGAGCTGCTGCTCTGGTCTTGAGAAGGAGAGAATGAAGAGCCCAAGGCGGAATAACAGGCTGTAAACTTGTACATACATAAAGCATCTATCTGGGAAACTTGAATGAGGAGTAAGCAGAAAAGCTGCCAGGGAGGGATAAGGGAAGAAGATTACAAAGTGCAAAAGCAGCTGAAATGCTTTCAAGTGATTCGTAATCAGTTGCATCTATTCTAATGACCACCAATTAAGCCGTCTCCTGACGGCTCTCAGAGAAAATGCACTTGCCCCAACAGGCCTGATGAAAACACCTTCCAACACCTTCGCTACAGTGCCTGGCAGGGATGGTAATCACTTAGAGCCATCCAGAGCAGACTGCATGCATTTTCCCCTTCAGACCCTCTTTCTCTGGAGAAATCTTCACATAATCCCTGGCATATAGGTATGCAAAATAGGTCTATGAATCAAACATCTACTGATAATGAACCATTAGAAAATATTTAAAAATCATTCTTTGATGTATATGTAATTTTGTTATTGATTAAAGATAAAGGTAAATTTGTATGCTAATGAAATGGATAAGCTGGTTTATTTTTACTTAAGGAATTAAATCTTTGAGCCGGGTGTGGTGGCACATGCCTCTGATGCCAGCATTTTGGAGGCGGAGGTAGATGGGATCACTGTGAGTTCAAGGCTGGCCTGGTCTACATACTGAGCTCCAGGCCAGACAAGGTTACATAGACAGGCCATGTCTCAAGAAAAAAAAAAAAAAAAGCAAGAAATAAAGAAAGGAAGTTAGAAAGAACAGAAAGATTTGAATCTCAGGTCCAAGGCCCTTATCTAGGATAAGGTACTGTTCATGCCTGGTACTATAAACCTGACCAAGAAGCCCTGGCTGGGGAGCTCCTAGCCCTAGGGTTGAACTGCTGTTTTGTTAAGTGAACACTATCTCAAACTGCCTTCTAAATGCTTACCTCTGCACCCTTCGGCTAGTGCAGTTCTTAGAGGCATCAGAGAAGCTTCTTTTTGCTTAATGTAGAGGCCCACAACTGGCCAAATTTCCAAGATCATGTGGCGGTAGAGTGCACATCCCTAACTGGGTTATCTAAATCATGTGTACCGTGCAAATGGCACATGTTCAGAAGCAAGGCTGCAGTAAGGTTGCCGACCACAACAGAGAGGGGTGCTCTCAGAAGCACCCCAATTCATTATGTGTTTGATTTTAATTTCTTTTTGGCCAATGTTGCCAAATGTCTAGGGAAGACAATTTGAGTTATTCGACTCCATAGGGGTCAGGAAGGGGTCAGCTTGCTTTTGGTCTAGCACAGTGGTTCTCCTCCTTCCTAATGCTGTGACCCTTTAATACAGTTCCTCATGTTCTGGTGACCTCCAGGCATAAAACTATTTCCGTTGCTATTTCACAACTGTAATTTTGCTAGTTTATGAGTTGTAATGTAAATATCTGATATGCAGGCTATCTGATATGTGACCCCTGTGAAAGTTTGAGACCCACAGTTTGAGAACCACTGGTCTAACAGTTCTTCCCCACAAGGCCATTTAATAATAATAAACAATTATAATAACTATTGCTATAATTTTGAAGACAAGGTCTCAATCTGTAATCCTGGTTGGCCTGGAACTAATTGTGTAGACCAGGTTGGCCTCAGATTCACAGAGATCAGCCTGCCTTTGCTTCCTGAGTGCTGGATTAAAGGTTTACACTGCCGTGCCCAGTACAAGGGTCCATTTAACATACCCAGAAATTCACTGTGCTTTAGAAAATCAGACACTATTCTCGTGAAGGCCTCTGCCACACTTCATTCACTGAGCTGCCTCCAGCTGGCAAGAAGGGGCCCTGAGCAGAGACAACAATAAAAGTCACCAATGCTTCAGTATGAATCATTCTCTAGGCAGCATTTCCATACCAGGCTGAGTTTGATTCTCTCAACAACTCTGAGTAGCTGTCCTCTAGACTTGAGAGGGGAAATGACTTCCCATGGCCAAACAGGAAGTAGAAGTTTGAGTTAGAATTGGAACCCACTTCCACTGGCTCCTGAGTGCTCATGATTGGCTACTGTTACAAGAGACAGACCTCTTGCTGGATGGAACAAAATATGGTTTGGGCCTTAGAGGATCTGGTTAGTGTGTGGGAAGAAACAAGTAAACAAACAGCCCAAAGGCAGTATGGCAAGTGCTAAGCTACAGACAGTAGGCAGGTCCTGGGAATCTTAGTAAAGAAGAAAAGCTCCCTTCTCAGGTTGGTTGCTTTGGGGAAATGACTTTTTCCCAAAGTGACAAGTGAGGTGGGTGTTGATGGCTATGGAGGAGTTTGTCTCCAAGTACAGGAGCTAGCTGTGAAGGAAAGAGCGTGCCTACCTCGAGCTTTCAACGCCATGCTAACCCACCTCCATTTATTTCACAATCAAATGTTTTCTGAATGTTCTTTTGTCCAGCCAGAGCTTTTGTGGAAACAAAACAAAAAACTAACAATGAAATTGACTTAATACCAGTAATCAACCCAGAGGATTTTACATAGGCCTTTTTTTTTTTTAGATTTTGAAATGAGTCACAAATCTGAGCTGTGCCCAGAAGACAAGGCTGTATGGACAGGCAGGATGTATCCTGAACTAGAGACCTGGCTGTGTACCCCCAGAAACTGCTTGTGGAGGGATCTGGCCATGGAGCTCTCTGGTAACTTTCCAGGGAACTTTCCAGATGCAAACTTTAGCTGTACACAGGGATAAGGCTCAGGTCTCATAAAGACTGGCTACAGGGTGGGGTGAAGTTCACTTGGTTTTAGACTTATGGCTGGCTATGTTAAGAGGAGAGTGAATTGCTGGGGCTGGGGGATGTTTAGCCTTGCTCCTAGACGTCAGCTCAATATTTGTACCAAAGAGTTTCTGCCCCATGAGAAATTCAGAGCATGTATGTTTCTATGGGGTCCCCATCATGTAGAGAGACTCTAGATCCAAAGGAAAGTCCTCCAGTGAAGCTCGAGGTGATGGGAATGGAGATGTAACTACTTAGCAGGGCAATGGGATGCAGGACAGCCCTAGGACACAAGTCGGAGTTGACAATATTTACTGTATTCAATGGAATAGTAAGCACAGAAATTGTAAGACCAATGGAAGCATGGTATGCTATCAGAAGAGAGCACATTATAATTGCTAGTATAGACAAATCCCCAGCACTACACAAATGTGTATAGTATCACATGCCCTAATCCCAGCACTTGGGAGATACAGGTGGGATGATCGGAAGTTCAAGACCATCTTTGGGTATATAAGGAGTTTGGGGTCAGCCTGGGATATGTGAGACTCTGAGGGGTAGGGGGGAGAGCAGGCAGCTGCAGCAAGAGGCATAACATGTAAGATGGCCCTGTCAGCACAGAGTGGGACCTGCCCAGACAAATTCCAGTGCTCCAGAGTGGAACACAGAGGCAAAGGGGAAGATAGACCCCTGATGAGGCAGGGGGTGAGAAAAGAACCAGTGATCAAAGAATGAGAACAATGGAAATATTGAGATGTTTCCATAGGAACAATTTCTATCCCTTGGGACCACTTCAGCACTGTATAAAGGATGGATCATAGGAAGCAGTGGTGGATGGTAAGAGTGAGTGCCAGAGACTGCTGCCAGCTTCCCAGGAATGTGGTAAGGGGGCAGGTGTTTTAACATTTGGTCCCCAGTGGGTGGCGCTATTTGGGGAGGTGGTACAGCTGGAGGCAGTGTCACTGGGGGTAGTTTTGAGAGCTCATAGCTATAACTACTACATACATAGTCAGGAAGCAGGAAAGGATGAATACCTCTGCTCATTCATTTTGGTTTTGTAACCATAAATGATCCATCCTTGAGATTAAAATGTGTTCCCTAGAAGCAGATAGCACACATTGCTTTTATTGGCCTTGTTTATATTGATGGATTTTCCCTCAGGGACCAAAGCCCAACAAACTTTCTTCCATGAGTTACTTTGGTCATGGTGTTTTGTCACAGCAACAAAAAGCAATTAATACAGATGGAAGAACCAGCAAGGCCTGAGGGAAAGGGAGAACTCACCATTCACTCCTGAGACTTTTACTGGAACCAGTAGGTGACATTGTACTGTGAGGAGGAGGAGTGGAGGAGGAGACCCTCTGGAGGTTGGTTAGGGATTGTGATGTTAATCTCCATCGTCAACTTGACTAGATTTTGAAACACCAAGGAGACCTTCCTCTGGGCGTGTCTGTGAGAGAATTTCCAGAGATACTGAGGAGGGAATACCTACCCTGAATGTAGGTACCACCATCCTGTGGGGTACATTCCTAGACTGAATGATAAGGGCAGAAAGGATAAACCAGATGAGCAGCAAGCAGCGTTCATTGATCCTCTGCTTCACTGTGGATGCAATGTGACACCTCATGATTCTACTATTGCAACACCTTGTCTTGATAGACTGTATCCCCTTAAACTGTGAGAAGAGAGAGTGAGAGGTGGGGGGAGGGAGGGAGGGAGAAAGGGGGAGAAATAAAACTCCCAAACCTTTCTTCCTTAATTGATTTTGACAGGCACTCCATTATAGCAATGAAAAAAGAAACTAACATACACACGAGGATATTTAAGTTACTGAACATAAGGGTGTGGAGCCCATGGGAATATTTTGGATTAGACACACACATTTTAAAGAGATTTTTGAGGCTGGGCGGTGGTGGCACATGCCTTTAATCCCAGCACTCAGGAGGCAGAGTCTGGTGGATCTCTGTGAGTTCAAGGCCAGCCTGGGCTACCAAGTGAGTTCCAGGAAAGGCGCAAAATTACACAGGGAAACCCTGTCTCAAAAAAAAAAAAAAAAAAAAAAAAAAAAAAAAAAAAAGAAAAAGATTTTTGTGTATGCATGACATTAAGTACAAATAGATGGTATCATGCTGCTAAACAACAACCTGTTCTCTTGATCTAAAAACATTCCATGTGGATATTTATGACAATCTATATAGGGCCCTCTTATATTTTTAATGGCTACATGGTATTCTGTTGTATAAATAAAACATTGTTTTTCACATTTAAAGTTATAAAGATTTTAAACATAGAAAGGTCTATAAAATGTAGACCAGAGATCCACACATCCAGCCTCAGCACAAATACTAGTCCTAGATTGCATTGTTCTGTACTTGAGGAATTTAGGTGCTGGTCAACTCTGCTCCTCTTCTTGTCTGCCTCCTCTCCAGTGCTAACTAACTAGAATGATTTTGGGGCACACATTTGTACTTTCTGAGCAATAGTAAAGTTGCTTCTTTAAACCATATGTTTTAGGAGCATAAATGTCCTGGCACCCACAGATCTCCAGGGAAAACAGGAATGTTAAAGACCCAGGATTGTCCTTTCAAAGGGAAAGACATTTAACCTGTTTTTCCAGAAGGCTGGTAATTGGAGGTGACTAATAGCCTGGTGAACTGTGATATCTGTTGGACCAGACCATATCAAACTCCTACAACCAGGATTGGGGGTGGCTAGTAATATAAATGAACCTTACATTACCTGTTCAGCCACGGGCTTCCCTGATCTCCCACAACCAGGTGGGCTAATAGCCTAGGCTAGACCGTTCCTTAGGACCTTATGTTAGTATGTATATCCTACCTCTAGAACCCATCTTCTTGGAAGAAATGGCATATATTATGAATTAAATTTTAATATAATCATTGTCTCCTTGTACATTGGGGGTTGTGTTATACCAGGAAACTGTTTTCCAAATTATATCATGTTTAAATATGCTGGCAATAAGTTATAAACTGTTTGGCATCAGACTCTCTAGAAGTTTCATCCAGCCTGGCAGACTAAGTCAGGCTGAACTGAATTTTCACTCTCACCTCTTCATAGGTCATTTTCCTGCCATGACACCTGCAAGGACTCCATCACATATGTAATTAATATAATTTTTAAAAAATTTCCCTACACTGGGGTACTGGCAAGATGGCTCAGTGGCTAAGGAACCTGCTACCAAGACTGATGACCTGAATTTCATCCCTTATAACCACAAAGTGCAAGGCTAAAAATCACAAAGTACTCTCAGACATTTCTATATGCTACTCAGGCGTCATGCATGCACATGTGTGCAAGCATGCATGCACACAGACACAGATAGGTGTAATTTTCTGTCCCACCAGCCAGCTCCCAAATAACCATGCAGAGACTTATTACTAATTACAAATGCTTGGCCAATAGCTTAGGCTTGTGGCTAACTAGCTCTTACAACTTAAATTAGCCCATATTTCAGTATCTTTCTTTAACTCAGCATGTTCATCTTCCTTCTCCCTGAGTCTCCTCTGAACTCTGTCCTTCATCCTAGAGTTCTCTCCCTGTCCTCAAGTCCTGCCTAACTTCTTCCTGCCTTTAGCTCTTTATTAAACCAATGAGATCAACACATTTTCACACACACACATACACACACACACACACTTAATAAGATTTAATTTTTTAAAAGTTTAAAATGTTTTCCTACATCGCTTTCCTTGTCCACATCCTTTTGAAATCTACTCTCTTCATCCAACACTACATTCACCAGGGTTACCCATCTTCCAAAGAGTAAGTGGAAAGATGGCTCAGCAGTTAAAAGCACTGACTATTCTTTCAGAGGACTTAGGTTTAAATTCCCTGCACCTATGTGGTGATTCATAACTGTCTATAACTCCAGTCCCATGGCTCCAAAGCTCTCTTCTGGCCTGGTGTACACACAGTGCTGACACACATGCAGGCAAAGACCCCATATACATAAAATAAGATAATATAAATAAATCTTTAAATCTTTAAAAAATTAAAAAAGAGTAAGCGCTCTTGTGATGGAGATGGTTATTGTATGGTTGACCCATATTACCACAGAGAAGACAGAATGGCTTGCATGAATGGGACCTCACAGAGGCAGCCTGGAGTACTTCACCAGGCCCCCTTCCTGAACACTGGGGAGAAAACCTCTGGGTGTTTACATCCCGACCTAGCCTTGGAATGCTGGCTCTGGCTCCTGACAGCAACACCCGCAGCCTCTGGCAGAGCAGGTGTTATATAATGTTACGTCATGGGTAGAAGGTGCTGGAAGCTGCTTTGTCATCATGGTGGTTCACAACAGAAAGGGGCGGCTGCTGGGGGAGAAGCCCAGAGAGGCTGCAAGGCTGGAGTTCCTCCCTTCCATCTGGGCTCTGGGGCCAGCGCTTCCTCCATCAAAGCCCTTAAGCACAGAGGGTGCTCCTCCCCCCCCCCCCCCCACCCCTCCCCGGGCTTCTTGTCTTTTTCATGTTCACCCAGAACCTCCTTGGGGGAAGAAAAAAAAAAACACCACCAGAAAAACAAACACTTCTGAGTGCTTTCAGTCTCAAAGTCTCAAACAAAGCTTTATACATTTGTTGGCAGGAAGTCCAGAGTGGAATTTGCCATTAACCTGTAGTAAGGTAACCCTTCAAACACCCCATCCTGAACAATCAAGTACTTTTAAATGTCACTCTCCAACAAAAGCATGCATTGTCCCTGGGGATGCCCTGGTGGCACTAGCCTTTTCAAAGTGGGAAGAGTAAATCATTTCACTTCCCAGGTTGAGAGCTAAACGGAACTTTCCAGAGCCTGTCACAAACCAGGCCTCCTGCAGGCACATTTCAGCTCAAATAATCCCTTAATGGACCAGCTTTTCTCCTCTGGTGGTGGTGGTGGTGGTGGTGGTGGTGGTGGTGGTGGTGGTGTGTGTTTGTGAGTTCATATGTCACATTCTGTTTTTAAAGACCAAAATTGTTCTTTATGATACCAAAGTCAAGTAGAAAGTTCAGCCTTCAACTTCCATGCCTCTCGGCCTCAGGAATGCCATAGTTAAGACTGCTTACATACTTACTATATACTAGAGGCTGTTGACTCGATTGACACAGCATACTGCAGATGTTGTGGCTTACTCCACACTCCAGATGATGGAACTGGGTAATACAAAGAACAACCATGTCAAGGTCACTGGTGTACAAGAGAGCGAAGCAGAATTTCAGCCTAGCGTGTTCAACTTTGAAGCAGATGTTCCAGTCCTGTGTTATTGTTGCTGTTGTTATCTTACAAAGTGCCTGATAAAGATAAGGGAGAGGGCTTTCTTTGGGCTCACAGTCTGAGGGGACAGTACATCACGGCCAGGAAGGTAATGTGACTGAAATATAAGGCCAGTGGCCACTCTACCCCTGGTCAGGAAGCAGCTAGAGATGGATGCTGGCGCTCAGCACGCTTCCTCCTTTTTTAGTTTAATTCTGGACCCTGGTCCATGGGATGAAGCCACTCCCATTCAGGATGGATCTTCCCTCTTTAGGCAAACCTCTAAGGAAACACCCTCCCAGACATATCCTGCAGTTTGTCTCCTGAAAGATTCTAAATCTATCAAGTTAACAGTCAAGGTTAATCAGTACAATTACTATATTGAGTCAATCAATCTGAAAAAAAAAGTTTTCTCATTTTTTGTCTACCAGGAAAAAGAAATGTGTGCCCACTGGGGTTAGTATTACACAAACACTGCTGTGTTTAGGTTCTTGACACGTTTGGTACCAGGTGTCATCTTGACTAATTATATACGAGGCGTCTCTGAGGACTCACCTGTCAATGACAGACGATAACTGGTTGGCTTACCCCTGGAATCCAGGTGCAGGAGACATGGCTAGTCTCCAGCTTTGAGAAAAAGGGTTGAGCACTGGGAAGTCCTTGGCAAGGCTGTAGATTTGATAGGTCTCCTCTGTTCTCTCTGTCTCTGTCTGTCTCTCTCATTGGACCAGGGAAAGAGGTTCTCCTTAGATATCCCAGGCTGGCCTCTATCTTGTGATCCTCCTGCCTCAGCCTTCTAAATGTTGCTACTATGTGCTACTATGCCTGGCCTGAATTAAAGACTGCCAATTTACTTGAGTAAGGAAAGTATCCACCTACCTATTTAATGGGAGAACCTGAAAATAAATAATACCATATTATCAGAAGTCAGTAGAGAGCAGCGGGAGGAGACCCCATGACCCCAAGGATTTCCCTGCTGCAGCTGTCAATCACCTTCTCTGACCCCTATGCCACTGGAAAACACACACTCAGCGTGACAGATGTCTGTTGGGTAAGCTTATGATAGACAGCCTGGAAGGCCACCTTCCCAGCCATGGGAATTTGGCATTTCCCTAACTTAGTCTGTTCTCCCAAATCCCCAGGCATCTAAGTTCAGAGGCCTCCCAGGGAGTTATTTTGTACAGGAGCCAAAGTTATGTAAGGTTATGAGACAGAAGAGAGGCTGTGTGAAGCATGGTGGGGCGTGACACACCTCTATGAGGGAGCTGTGCAGGAGGCGGCCTGGCCCCAGCCTGAATGGCAGGGAGGCCAATCTCCACCTGTTTCACGGGAACTGCTTTGGATGTGATCTCCTCAGCCCTCCGCCTAGACAGAGTGAAGGCCTGGCCCTGGTGACAGGACAATGAACTGAGGTCCTCAGGCAGAGGGTGGGGCCCCACCAGACGCTCCAGCCTGTGTAGTCTCCTTGGCTCACCAGGAAACAGAAATATCATTTGTTGTTCCCATTTCCACGGCAGAAATGGGAAAGGAGGGGTGGAGGAGGAAAGATCCAGAGCTAGCTAGGGGGTGTTGTTAGAAATGTAAACAGATCTTGATTCTCCTAGGCTGACTGGCCAGTGAGCTTCAGGGATCTAACTGTCTCTGCCTCCCTCCCTCCCTCCCACCCTTCCCCTTCCCCCTCCCTCCCCCCTTTCTCCCTCTCCCCTCCCTCTCTCCCTTGGGGGAATTACAGGCCAGCACACCTTCCCACCTGGCTTTTTAAGTGGGTGTGGGGAATCTAAAATCAGGACCCAGAGTTTGCGCCACAAACACTTACTGACTGGGCCATCTCCCAGACCCTGCTTTTCAGGCCTCTCTATCCACAGCTCTTCCTTGTCTTTATGAAGTTGACACTTTTGAAGAACATGACCGTTCTTCTCTTTGTGTTAGTAGTATGAATGAATGTTTTGTTGTGATGACATTCCTCACTGGGACCTGCAGAGATGGTAAGTCCCCTCTGGATGCTGTGGTGCCTTTCTTTCCCCTTGCTGAGGTTAACTTTGACCACCTTTGGGCTGTTGTTTGATTTTTTTTCCACTTTATACTCCTTTTTACCCCCTTGCAACTAATAACCAGCTTGAGGGAAACACTTAAGATGTGGTACAGAATATCCCACTCTTTGTCCAAATAACTCCCTAGGCTTAGCTTTATTGGTAGTTCTTACCTAACTGTCATTATGGTAAAGTTTGCAAAATGAACACTTTCCCAACTATAGCTCTCTCTCCACTTTGGCCAGCTCATCTAACTTGGCATTTTATTCTCCTTTTCATTTAATTATTCATTTATCCAGTCATTGCTAGTGAAGACCCTGAAATTCTTTCCGGTGATTTATAATTCATTTCTGTCCATAACTGATGTGGCCAAATGGAGTCTCTCTAATCGGGCTCCTGTGTCCTTGTGATGTCCCCTCCCCTCTTCCTTACTTTCCAGCACATCAGGATGTCTTAGGGTCACCTTGTCTCTCTTCCCCCCAATGCTGGAATAAGTCCTTTCTCTACAAAGTGCTGTTCCTTTTGGTGGGGAACCGCATTAGAGACCAAGCTGGGAACCTGGATGTGCTCACTTCTAGTGGAGTGTCTTTGCTTCTTGACTATTGCAGTGGTAGGAGACGTACACCTGTGTATGAGCATGCACACATAAGCATTCACACGCGTGCACAGAGCGTGCATGTTCACACACATATATAGGCTTTAAAAGTCACAGGATAGACTGATACTTCCACTTCCACACTTGGTTCTGCCTCACCGTCTCCCAGTTCTTCTCTTCATATCCGCAGCCACTCCCAGCCCGTCCACAGTGAGCCTTAAGTGTCAGCAGTGACACTCAGTCACTCCTCAGTGCTTTGAAACACACACACTCCTGTAGGAACGGCTTCCCTTGTCCCTTTACAGGAAACAACTCAGTCCTGGAAATGTATGCTTGCTTTTTATTCTTAAAAATCCATGAAAGTTTTAGTGGCTGATTATGGGCAATCTGAAGAATCTCCTGAGAACTCAGACTCCCTTAATAAAACCTGTTAGCAGGCTGGTTGGATGGCTTCGAGGTTAAGAGCACTTGCTGTTCTTCCTGGGAAATGAGTTCCATTCCCAGCACCCATGTTGGGTGGCTCCTATAGAAGATCCGACAGCCCTTCTGGCCTTTGAGAGCACACAGACATACACAGACACACAGACACAGACACACACACACACACACACACACACACACACACACACACACACACACACACACAAAATAAATCTTAAAAAATCCTAACCTGTTATTGGTCATAAATGCAAGTTAGTCCACATTGTGCTATTGGATTTGGGGTGTTTTCATCCCGTGGTTGGAAAGGCAACTGTAGTTTCCCGGGAGCAACTTCTAATTGAAGACATCTTTGAAAATATACTGTGTGGTACCAGAATTCACTCCAACAGGCACTTATGCTTGGTAAGTCTTATAGTGGGTCTTGTTGGAGCATGCCAGCAGACAGCAGGCCCACCAGCCACACTTCATTATGACTGGCTGCAATGAGCTGCTCACAGAGTTCAAGGAAACAGGTCCTCATGCCCTTCCTGCCCAAAGAGGCTAAAATCTACCTGCCTTCCTCTCACTTCAGGAAAAGCAGCAGAGGCAACCATAAACTATCTTGAATGAGGTCTAGATCATTCTGGAAATAAGCCCAGGCCACCCCTCCCCAGTGATTCCATGAATCTTCATTTATATTTTCCTCTTTTTGTTGGTTGCAAGCCCCTTCTTTCACAGACTTCTTGCCTTGATGTCAGGAGTGTTTAGCAGTGGAGACAGGACTGGGACCCTGAAAAGGAGAGACCCTTGTGCACAGATGTCAATGGGGCTGCATGTGCAGGACATCTGCAATTCCTTATCTCCTTTCTCACCTGATTGAGAGGCAGGGCAGGGGTTGAATGGGTGATATCAACATGTCCTTACTACTAATCAAAGGCTGCAGCATGGGGGAAGATGTACCCCCAAGCCTCCTTTCAAGAATGACTGCATCATTCCCCAGCTCCAGGGGAGTTTGCAGGTCCCTCCAGGCAGATAAAATTCATGGGAAACCATCTCATGTATATATAAAATGTATGTATATATTTTTTCTGTCATGATATTAATGGTCATATAGAGAACTAACTAATTCTAGAAATGAGCTTCATCTAGCCTTCTGTATGTAATTTTGGTCTTGAGTCTGAAGCAAGTAACTAAGAGTTAAGTGTGTATACTCTGGATGTATTTAACAGATTGTGGTTCTTTAACTTCTTTGAGATCCTCTGCGCATGACATTTAAAATATTGAAGTTTTCTGCAGTGAACTGTGACCATTCCTAATAGTGACCTTTGAAGTCTCCAAAAAGATGGTGGAGCCTCACAATGACGATTCTACTTGGAGTGTGGTACTGCCACCAAGCTGATAAATACCACCCAAAGATCAGCTTTGTACTACAAACTTCTCAGGATAACCTCAAAGTCATCAGCTAAGATGGTCCAGCCTCACAGACTGCTCTGCCAGGACTTCAGACGAGCCCTGCACTGTCCCATCACACAGAGACTGGACAACAAACGAAACAGCCAACTCCTCCAGGACTTGACCGTTACCTCAATTTTCTCAGGGTCCCCTAAAGATGCCATCACCCCAGACAACAGGAAGCAGTCTAGAGAACATGATGCCCACATTCCCAAGAGGTAGGGTGGGTAGTTTTTGATCATTCAGTGGGTTATGAATATTTGTTATCATTTAGGGAGATTGGTTGCAAATTGTTACTGGTCATGGTAAGGGAGGAAACTAAGCAAGGGAAGTTGAATTCAAGGATCTTGTCTTGGTTAAGGTTTTTATTGCCGTGAAGAGGCACCATGACCACGGCAAGTCTTGCAAAGGCAATATTTAGTTGGGGTGGCTTCCTTACAGTTTCCAAGGTTCAGTCCATTATCATCATAGCAGGGAGCATAGTGGCATCCAGGCAGACATGGTCCTGGAGGAATAGCTGAGAGTCCTACATCTAGAAGGCAACAGGAAGTTGACTGACTGTGACACTGAGCAAAGCTTGACCAAAAGACCTCAAAGCTCACCCCCCAGTGACACACTTCCTCCAACAAGGCTACACTTCCTAATAGTGCCCCTCCCTATGAGATTACGGGAGCCAGTTACATTCAAACTACCACAAATCTCTTTCTGAAAAGAACAAGGGGGATATACAAATGATAGAATAAAAGGGTAGATTATTGAATCCACTTTTAAACTAAAAAAAGAAAAGCAACTACTAATCTCAAATATTTTACCTTGGTATGGGTTTTTGTATATTGATACAAATTTAAGGTTATTTTTGTTTTAACATGCTGTATATATGTTTCTGTTCTTGTTTAAGGTATTGTACCTATGCAGCACATTTTAAAATGTAATGTAAAGTTCTAGTTCTTAAAAGCTATTATTACAAACTGTTTAGGATAATTAAGAAATTTAGGTTAGTAGTTAATCATTTGTAACAATCAAATTTGTAGTCATGTAGGTATATTTTTAAAGTCAGAGATATATTTAGATAGATACATGGTCTTTAAACACTTTAGAGACCTACAGAATATGGCATTTAAGATGTTTTAATAACATAAGACTTTTCATGACAGTGAGATCATTTGCTCCTGGCAGCACCAATCTACTTAAAAAAAAAGATGGTAGGCATTGAAGAACCTCCATATGGAGTTTGCTTTCAATGTGACAAACCTAGCCACTGGGCAAGAAACTGCTCTTGCCTTGACTGCTGACAGTATGCTGTCTAAATTGGACAAGCAGGACTCAAAAGAAGGTGACTGCCAAATTTTTGTCAAGACAAGGTAGGACAATCCTTTAAAATAACTGTTTTACAGAAAAGTCTGTCAGAGCTGGGCATTGGTGGCTCATGCCTTTAATCCCAGCACTCGGGAGGCAGAGGCAGGCCTAGTCTACAAAGTGAGTTCTAGGAAAGGAGCAAAGCTACATAGAGAAACCCTGTCTCGAAAAACCAAAAAAAAAAAAAAAAAAAAAAAAAAAAGGAAAAAAAAAAAAGAAAAGAAAAGTCTGTCAGATATTCTAAGCCTGGAGGCTAAAGATGGAAATCCCACCACTATAGAGGAATCTTGGGTGACTGTCCAGGCAGCCAACTATTTCTGTCATTTCTATAGTTTTGGAAATTGCTTGCTCTGCATTTCCTGTTTACTCAGGTAATATTATTTCCTTCCTGGGCCTCTGATGGAGTTGAAGACTAGATCGTTATAGTGTCACAGTTTTCCTTGTTATCAAATTCAAAAAAGAAACTTACATAAGATATATAAAGTTTATAAAGTTGAGAAACATAAAAGCTTAAGTTGTTAGTCAAGAAAATATTTTAAGGTCTAAAAGGATATTTTTAGGATGATAAACAAGTTACAATAAAAAATGGTTTAGATATAAAACTTTGAACCCATCAAGGTAAGATAGATAATAGATTAATTTCTCCAAATTTGCAGATACAAATGGACTGGACATTGTAAATGTAGTTCTTACTTGATAATTGTCCTTACTGTATATAGTTTTACTGTATTAGAGTTAAAACCTTTCCTTTTTATCTAGACAAAAAGGGGGAAATGATATGGGATATTTTATACTGTGTAAAGATGTATTGCTGTGTTTGGTGTAATAAAGAGCTGAATGACCAATAGATAGGCATGAGAGAATAGATATGATTTCCAGCATAGAGGTCTCTGGGAAGCATAAAGGTGAATTTGCAGTGAGATGCAGGGGAAGCAGAATGTGCAGTATGAAGATGAGGTAACAAGCCACATGGCAGAACATAGATTTAAAAATGTGGGTTATTTTAAGTTACAAGAGCCAGTTGGAAAAAAAATGCCTAAACTAAAGGCCAAGCTCTTATAATTAATAATAAGTGTCCATGTCATCATTTGTGAGCTGGGGGCCCAAAGAAAAGTCTAAATACACTCAAGGTCACACCTTCTATAGGTAGTTTGCACCTAGGTATTTATCCCACATGGGCACATAAAATCCAACTACTCCTTTTTGATTTGAGACATGCCTAGTGTCTTAGTTAGGGTTTCTATTACTGTGAGGAGACAACATGACCATGGCAACTCTTATAAAGGAAAAACAGTTTCAGAGGATTAGTCCATTATCAACTTGGTGGGACATGGTGCCATGCAGGGAAGATATGGTACTGGAGAAAGCTGAGAGTCCTATATCTTGATTCACAAGCAACAAGAAATGGTCTCAATGTCACATGAGTGAAGCTTGAGTAAAGAAGACCTCAAAGTCCACCCCCACAGTGATGTGCTTCCTCCAACAAGGCTACATCTACTCCAACAAAACCACACCTCCTAAAAATGCCACTGTCTATGAGCTTATGGAGGCCAATTACATTCAAACTACCACATTTCACTCCCTATCCCCCATAGACTTCTAATATCATAATGCAAAATGCATTTAGTCCAACTTCAAAAGTCCCCATAGTTTATTACAGACTCAACAATGTGTGAAAGCCCAAAGTTCAAAGTCTTTTCTGAGATTCATGCAATCTCTTAACTGTAATCCCCAATGAAATCAAAATAAAAAAATAGATCATATACTTCCAACATATAATGGCACAGGATATACTTACCCATTCCAAAATGTAGGGAAGGGAACATAGAAAATACTGGACCAAAGCAAGACCAAAAACCAGCAGAGCAAACTCCAAACTCTATATCTCCATGTCTGATGTCAAAATGCTCTTCAGATCTCCCACTCCTTTCTTCTTCATTGACTGTAACACACTTCTTTCTCTTGGGCTGGTTCTACTTGCTGTTAGTAGCTTTTCTTAACAGATCTCCCACAGCTCTGGCATCTCCAACATCATGGGGGTCTCCAAGGAAATCTATGCTTCAGCTTTAAAACCTCACTCAATGGCCTCTCTAGGTCTCCATTCAGGGACACTGCTGACACATGTCTGGCCTCAGCAGCTTTCCATAGTGGCTCCTTGACTCTAAGACCAGAACCATGTGGCTGCAGTTGCCAAGTTCTGCTGCTAGCTGGGGCTGGAGCAAGGTCCCCTCATTCACTTACATCTCCATCAACTTTCTGCTTTCCTTCATTGCCTATGCTTGACTGTTCTGGAGCTTTCTCTGTAAACCAAGCTGTCCTTAAACTCAGAGATCTGCCAGCCTCTGCCTTCTCGATGCTGGGATTAGAGATATGCACCACCACATCTGGCTCTAAGCTTTTCTTTAATTTCTTTTCACAAGTTGGGAATTTAGCTGGTTGCCCTGAGGTCACCAATCCCTTTGCTCCATTTTTTTTTCTTTTAAGGTTTATTGATTCTTTGTGGTTTTCACATCATGCATCCTGATTGCACTTATCTCCCTGTCCCTTCCCATCCATCCTCTGCCCTTGAAACCTCCCCCTCAAAAAGAAAATTTAAAAGAAAAACCAAAAACTGAACCAACCAAACAAAAACAAATAAAGGAAAAGAATCTCATCCGGGAAGCTGTAGTATGGCTTTGTGAGTCACATAGTTTACCCTTTAGTCCATACATCTTTACTTGTAAGTGTTCATTGCTATGAGTCATTGGTCTGGTTCGAGGCCTCTGGCTTCTGATATACAATTGATACTAGGTTCTCCCTGGGGCTCCTCTTGGATATCCTGTTGTTATCCTGTGTCATGGAGCACCAGAAGTTTGGATCTGCAGGTCTGACCTCTTCACAAGTTCCAACGGTTCATGAATGAGGTGGATGTTGGGGTGGGCCAACTCATAGCCTTGGTTCTAGGCCTGCATCATAGCTGGGTTGGTCAGCCTGCCAGTTTTCCTTCATCATCACTACCTGAGTGAGCTCTCCAGCACTACCTCAGCTGGCTCACCCAATGCAGCCTGCAGCAAGAAGCAGGGCCAGTTCTGCTCTCAGACCCTCAGGTCTGGCTCACTCACACCCACACCACCAGGGCCGGCTCAACCATTTTGCCCCAGCGATGTGCAGGACCATCTCTCCCAATTGCTGTAGGAGTATATGGAGGCATGGGGTTGGTTTTCCTGCTCTCACATCCTCAGTGCCAGCTCACCTGCATGCCTGTCAATAGGGTCAGCTCTAGTGTGCTGCCCAGGTGGGTTGTAGAGCCCACTCTCCTGTGTGCTGCAGCTATTGAGGGGCAGGGCTAGTTCTCCCACTTGCAAAACCTCAGGCCCAGCTCTCCCACCTGCCACAAGTGACAAGGGGTGAGAGAGGAGGGTATCTTTCCCTCACCCATGCCACCACATGGCAGACAAGGGGGGGATTAATTCTCCTGCTCTCATACCCCCAGGGCCTGCTCACCTGTACTCCTGCCAACAGGACCAGCTCTAGTGTGCTGCCCAGGTGAGGTGTGTGGCCTGCTCCCCCAAGTGCTACCACCAGTGAGGTGCAATGCCAGTTCTCCCACTCTCAAGACCTCAGGCCCAGCTCTCCTGCCTGCCACAGGTGGTGAGGGGCAGAGGGAGGGGTTCATAAATGAGGTGGATGTTGGGTTGTCTCCCCTTCTTTGCTCAGTCTACCCTGAGGCGGATGAGGAGTGTGACCAGATCTCCCACACACATTCTTGGGGCCAGTCATCTGCATGCCTGCCTGTAGGATCAGCCCTGCTGTGCTGCCAAGGTGAGGTGCAGGCCCAATCTCCTGAGTGCCACAGCTGGTGAGGAGCAGGGTCAGCTCTCCTACTCTCATAACGCTGGCATCAACTTTACCCTGCCTGCAGTAGGTGGCAAGGGGTGAAGGGTGAGGGAGGAATCTCTCCTTGGGACTGTATGACAGACAGTGGGGCTAGCTCTCCCACTCTCCCACCTTACCTGCACTCCTGCCAACGAGGACAGCTCTACTGTGTTGCCTAGGGAAGGTGCAGGGCCAGTTCTCCTAGTGCCACAGCCAGTGAGGGGCAGGGCCAACTCTGTTCAGTCCTAATCTCCCTGCCTTCAGTGGTAACAGGAGCCATGGTCATTAACACAGACTGTGACATGGTTTTTGTCAGCAGCCCAGGCCTAGACATCACCATGGCCCCTGGTGGCAGTGCATTTCACCCAGGTCTGTATGGGCCCAGCAGTGGCACAGCCGTCAGACACCAATATAGCCATAGATGGTGGTCCAAATCATGGGCATCTGTATGGCCTTTGGTGGTAACACAGGCCACAGACTCAGGCTGTGGTAGGACCATGGACCCAGACATGGTCCTTGATAGCAGCCTGGGACCAGATGTCATCATGGACTTTCTTGGCATTGCAGGTCACCCATATAGGCATGGCCTCAGTGGCAGTGTGGCCCCTGAATGCCAACATGTCCCCAGGTGGCTGCCCAGACCCCAGGCATCTGCTTGGCCTTCAATGATAACAGAAGTCACAGATATCAACACAGACTCTGGCTGTGGTAGGGTCATGGACCCAGACATGGCTCTCAGCCACAGTTCAGGTCCAGATAACACCATGGCCCCAGCTGGCAGCACAGGCCACCCAGTTCTTTATGGCCCCTGTGGCAGCCTAACCCTCAAATACCAACATGGCCTCAGGTGTTTGCCCAGACTACAAACCTCTGCATGGCCCTCAGTGGTGATAGGAGACATAGATACTATAGCCCCCACAGTTGCATTCAGGGTCTCAGATCAAGACTTGGCCCTTAGCAACAGCCCAAGCCCAGACATCACCTTTGACTTGGGTGGCAAGCAGGCCATTCATGTTAGCTTGTTCCTCACCATCCTTGCCCCTTCAGATCCATCTCTCTTCCCAGCTCATGAACCATTTTGCCTTTTTCTCCCATTTCCCCATGCTGTACTGGTTCACCATAATGGTGCTCAACACAAACACTCATGGTTGTGTCCTGCCTGCCCAAGCCAAAAGGTATGGCATGGTGCTGTTGCTGTTCTCTTCTCACATGCCCAGGCCTAGAAACACTGGGTCTCTTTTTCCTAATCTCCTTGAACACAGGACTTAGTTCCATTCCATTCCCTGGTGCTCTTCAAATTGTATATTTTGTATTTTTCCTTTCTCAGCTTGCTCCTTTTCATTATAAATCTGTATAAGGGTGAGCAATAATAACCACACAACAGAGTCAATACTAGCCTGTTTTGAGAGTTCCTCTGCCAATGGATTAATACAAATCTCTTCACTTTAGTCTCAAGATGAATTCTTTGTTTGTTTGTTTGTTTTTGTTTTTTGAGACAGGGTTTCTCTGTGTAGCTTTACATCTTTCCTGGAACTCACTCTGTAGCCCAGGCTGGCCTTGAACTCACAGAGATCCACCTGGCTCTGCCTCCCAAGTGCTGGGATTAAAGGCGTATACCACTATCACCTGGCTCAAGCTGACTTTTTAGACAAGGGCAAAATGCAGCCACATTCTTCACCAAAATATCACAAGAATGATTTCTAAACCAGATATTAATATTCTTCTCCTCTTAAACCTCTTGAGCTAGGTCTCCACAGTTTATTAAATCCCACTCAGCACCACTGTCTTCCATGCTCCTACTAGTATCGCCCATTAAGCAGCACTTAAAGCATTTAACTGCTTTTCTAATCCATAATCTCAAGATCTATAGTCCTTCAAACAAAAGCATGGTCAGGTCTATTGCAGCACTAACCCAGTCCCTGGTAATAACTTCTGTCTTCGTTAGGGTTTCTAGTGCTGTGAGGAGATACCATGACCATGGCAGCTATTATAAAGGAAAAACATTTAATAGGGATGGCTTACAGTGTCAGAGGTTTAGTCCATTATGGACTTGGTGAGACATGGTGACATGCAGGCAGACATGGTGCTGGAGAAGGAGTTGAGATTTCTACATCTTGACCCACAGGCAACAGGAAGTGGTTTTAATGTCACACTGAGTGAAGCTTGAGCAAAGGAAACCTCAAAGCCCACTCCCACAGTGGCATACTTCCTCCAACAAGGCCACACCTCCTAATAATTCCATTCCCTATGAGCTTATGGGGGCCAATTACATTCAAACTACATACCTGCACAGTGCCCAGTCCTCTCTCTGTTCTGTCAGCCTTCTCTTTCCTACATAGATACCCAGACTAAGAGACCCTGCTGAGGAACTTCCTATGCACTGCTATTTGAATTTGTCCCCCAGGAGATGGAGCCAGGGGTGCAACCAGCCAGAGAAGGGATAGGCCAAGTTTGGAGAAGCTTCAGGTAAGACAGGCAAATAGACATTGTGTGATTTGTTTAAGGGATCAACCTACATAAAGCTCAGGGGCTTCAAACTTTTGCCCTTATTCTGCAAACCATCCAGGTCCTGTCTGGACTTTAAAGAGTCTTTGTTAAATGTATTGATAGTGATGATAGTTACTTTTATTAGATTGTGGGCTCTGTGCTTTGTTTGTCTACAACAAGAGAACAGGAGCAAACTACATGAATCAGAAAGAATAGCAGCTGAAGTGGGGAAGTCAAATATCCCACCTGAGGAAATGCTCTCCTCGGGAAGACTGGGACTTCCGTGGCAATTGTATCCTTCCATCTTTATTTGTATGGCAAGACAGTCCCTAACACTATGTATCTAGTCTCCTTGGACACCCCTCATTAGCCCATCCTACTTCTCTTTCCAGAAGCCCAGGTATCTTTAGTTAGCACTATGGAAGCTAACTTCCAATATAGTCCTCTTGAGTTTCATATTTGGGGCATGACTTCCTTTTTTCTGCACATTAATACATTTTATGCCCCCCCATCTCATAACCAACTACTAATTTATTTTAGAGAAAAATTGTTGAAACTTCAGATTGAAAAGAGGAAAGTGAAAATTTCTCTATATTAACATTTACTGTGTTCTTACAACATGCCAGGTTATTATAGTTTCAACCTAAAATGACCTCCATAGCCTCATGTTTTAAATGCTTGTTCATTAGGTGGTGGTACTCTTTTGGGAGACTGTGGGAGGTGAGGCCTAGTTGGCAGAGGTAGATTACTGGGGGTGTGCCTTTGAAAGTAATAACTAGCCCATGGTTCCTGCTGCATTGTCTGCCTCCTGATCTGTTGTGATGTGAATACCCTCTGTCACATGCTCCCTCACTGTGATATAACCTGTTCTGCTGTGTCTTTCCCAACCATGATAAATCAAAACCATGAATCTTTCCCTCTTAAGTGGTTTCTCTCAGGTATTTTGATCTCGAATCCAAAAGAAACTAATATGGAAAATTAGTACTATGGGTGGAGTTGTTATGCAGCTAAATCTGACAAGTGGTTCTTAGGCCTTTGGAACCAGTTTGTGAGAGGAATTTGGAAGTGTTCAGGAATGCAGGCTAAAGGTACCCAATGTGCTGTAGGCAACACTTTATAGGCAATACTTGAGGGATTTGGAAAACCAGAATACTGATGAAAGTATCCACAGTAAAGGTCAAGCTCATGAGGATTCAGATGGAAACAAGAATTCTATTGGGAATTACGATTGAGACCTATTTGTTTTACATTCTGGAAATATGGCTCTGTTTTCTTCATATCCTAAGTAAGATTGAATTAAAATGTTATGGATTAATTTGGTGGAGGAAATTTCAAAGCACCACATAGTTTTGGCATAGTTACTGTTACCTGCCTGCTTTTAGCTAGGCTTATAGTGAGAATCAAAAAGAAGAGTAGAAAGATTCTTTTTTGAAGTATAGTTTGGTCAGAAATTTAGCATGTTTGAAGTGGCAGAAGAAGAGGCTTTCATTCTCAAAGAGTATCATTAATGCTACCAAGCAAGTTGTACTGGGATGCACATAAAATGTATTAATGTGCAGAAACATAGTAACCATATACAAAGTATGAAACTCAAAGGAAAACTAGACAATGGTGCTTCCATAGTGCTATGTAAAAGGAGAGAGGGCTGAGCTTCAGGAAGGAAGGTGGCATACACTATGCATGGTTAAGGAGACTAGACACACAACATCAAGGGTGGTCTTTTCATGCAGATGAAGGCACCAAATTAAACCCCCACTGGAACTGCCCATTAAGCTCTGCCTATAGCATTTAATACTTAGCCTACAGCTCCAAAGTCTTCCAAATTCCTCTCACAAACAAGTTCTGAAGGCCCAAGAATAACATTGTCAGATGTAGTCACACAAAAACCCACTCCTGGTACCAGTTTTCCATAGGGAAATGGTAGAAAAGGTGTCTTGAAGGCATTCCAGGAATTGACGAGACCCCACCCATTGTAGAAAGTCTTTTCTTTAGAGAAAGGATACTGCTAGGTGTTCTACTTGCACAGAGTGGCCTAAGGAAGTATTTTTTTTCAGGCTCAGCCACAAAGATACTCACAGAGGCCGCTGCAGCTATGGCTCAATTGGAGCCTACTATTATTCAAGGTTGTGGTAGAACTTGGCATTATCTGTGTGGTGCTATGTTGCAGGTGTGAAGAATTCTAGAAGCATGAGGGATTCCATAATTCAAGAATTATGGGGGATTCCATCAAAATATTTGAGAAAAGCCTACAGTGCCAACTAGTGTGTAGGAGGGATAGATTTTCTATAGGGTTGCCCTTAAGAGGACTATACATGAAGAGGTGAGGGTTGTTGTGCAATATTCTTTTACACTGTGTGAAGATGTGTCACTGTGATTGGTTTAGTAAAGAGTTGAATGGTCAATAGCTAGGAAGGAAGGGGTTAGACAGGACTTCTGGGAACAGAGAATTCTCAAGGAAGAAGAAAGGAGGAGTCTCCAGTCAGACACAGAGGAAGCTGGACTTGCAGGAGAGGAGGTAAAAGCCACAAGCCATGCAATAGCATGTAGATAAATATAAATGAGTTAATTTAAGTTGTAAGAGCTAGTTAGAAACAAGCCTATGCTAAGGCTGAGCTTTCATAATTAATCATAAGTCTCCATGTCATTATTTGGGAGCTGGTGGGAAAGAGAAAGACTTAGCAAAGAGGATGAAGCTAAATTTCAATGGAGACTCCAGGATGACAGAGATGTCAGGAATATGGGACATGCAAAGCCAGCCCAATAGAAGAGACTGTAGAGCTGAGGCTTGCCTCCACTGAAGCTCAATCATGACCCTCTATGCTCTAGATACTAGATGTGAAGCCATAGGACTCAGTGTTTGTGCTGGCGAATCATCCTGTTCCTCCTTTAGGGTATGGTAAGGTTTACTCTGTGCTGTGGTATATTAGAAGCAAGGAACCTTGCATTTTATTTTGTAGGGGCTCACTCACAGCTAGGAGATTGCCTTGAGTCACAGAAGAGACAGAGACATTTGAGCAATACTGGCATGGTTAAGACCTTGGGGACTGCATTGGTTACTTTTCTGCTTCCTGTGACCACAAACCTGATAAGAAGCAATCTGAGGAAGGAAGTATTGATTTCATCACTATTTGAGGTGATGTCAGCTATCATGGTGAGGAAAACTTAGAAAGAATGAAAAGGAAAAAGAGCGGGTGAGCAGAGCATTTGTCTTTCTCTGCCTCCTGACTAGAAGCAAATATGACCAGCTTCCAGTTCATGAGAGGGTGTCACCCACATTCATGGTGGGCCTTTACCTCAGCTAAACCTCTCTGAAGTCCTTCATAGTTACATCCAGAAGTGTGCCTCAATCTCTTACGTGGTTTTTTAAAAAATAATATATTTATTTGTGTTTTATGTGTGTTGGTGTTTTGCCTGCATGTATGTCTGTGTGAGGATGTTGGGTCCCTTGGAACAGGAGTTAGAGACAGTTGTGAACTGTGATGTGGATGCTGGGAATTGAACCTGGGTCCTCTGGGAAAGCAGCCAGTTCTCTTAACCACTGAGCCATCTCTCCAGCCCCCATCTTAGGTGTTTTTAAATCTAATTAAATAGATGATGAAATGTAAAAATCACAGGAATGCTTGAAGTTGGATTAAATGTATTTTTGCATTATGGGATTGCTGTGCCCTTTGGAAACAAGGGAGAAATACAACAGTTTGAATCTGAGACATCCCCTACAGAGTCACAGTTTGAATTCTTGTCCCCAGGTAGTGGAGAGGCTATACAATGTTTAGGTGGCAGAAGCAGACCACTAGGGGTTGTACCCAAACCCTGGTTCCTGTCATACACACTGCTTCCTAGTTTACTGTGATGAGGACAGTCTCTGACTCACGCATGCTCCCACAACCATGAACTGAGCCTCTCTACCATGTCTTTCTCACCATGAGGAACCCAAGCCCTCTGAAACCAGGAGCTAAAAGAAACTCCTCCCCTCTTAAATTGTTTCCAGCAGGTGGTTTGGTCCCAGCAAAGCAAACTGGAGAGATGGCTCAGTGGTTAAGAGCAGTTGTGGCTCTTGCAGAGGATGTGGGCTTCCATTCCCAGCACCCATATGGTAGCTCACAGACATCTGTAACCCCAGTTCCAAGGGAACTGACACTTTTTTCTGACCTCTATGTGCACTAGGCACTTGTGTGGTACAGATACAGATGTAAACAAACACTCATACACATAAAACAAAATGAATCTGAATGAGTTTTTAAAAAAACTTAAAGCCTTTCACACATTCTTTCACTTGTGTGCCTAATGATCCTAAGAGGCAGCCACCATTGTTATTTCAATTTTATAGATAAGAAAGGTAAGGCTTGGCCAAGTTAAGAAACTTGTGTCTGGTCCAAGAGCTGTGAAACTCTTAGCCACATGTGCTGCAGACTCCCTGGGGACAGAGAAACTGGAGGAAGTACAGAGGACTGTTGTTAAATCCAGAAGGGTTGTGACCTATCACCTGGTGACCATGGAGCCTAAGGCAAGAGCTTGGACTGCTGCAGGCAGCTTGCAGCTGGGTGGTCTGAGACCAGACTTTGCCCTGTAAGCTCAAGGCTGCACTGTGAAAGGGAGGTGCCCCGCTCCTGGTGAGGAAGCCTGTGGCTCAGAAGCTGCAGACAGTGGCTCCTGCTCCAGCCAAGAGGAACTGGATAGACCAGTTTGTCTTGCCTTTGGAAAAGTAGGTGCAGGCATAAGAGCAAAACTTAAGAGATCTGGCCGAGATCCACCTCCCCCCCCCCCCGCCGCTCCCCCAATACCCACCTTTGCAGGAAATTGTGAGTGTTGAAGAGGGGGTATGTGACTGATGAGGGTAGGTAGGGTGCTTTGTGAAGAGAGGCTTACGTGTAGATTCCCTTTCAGGGGAGACTGGTGATTCTTTCTCCCTCCTTTCAACCACTCACTTACAGCTATCGAGTGCCTATATGTCAGATGGGGCTCAAGATCTTCTCATGGAGCCCACATGCTAGGTTAAGCCAGGCCAGTTGATCCTAGCTGACCCCTGCCATGTCTATTTTGTTTAAGCCTGGTTACATAAACATGGATGGCCCCATGGCTTGCTCAAATGTTAGTACCTGGAGTTCTTCATGATCATGGACAAAGGACAGCCAGAGTGTGGGAGGGTCCATGTGCCACTCCAACCCCACCTTCTGTATGTTGGAAGACTAGATTCCATATCACCTTCTTAGCATCAAGGGTTAATTCTGATACTGCTGGCCTGGGCCCAGGACCCTTTTCTCCTGCCTGGGGTAAGAATCATGAGATAGGCCAAGCTGACTCACCACACATATTAGACATTTATTTCTATGTCTGGAAGTAGGTACTACATGTCTGTGACATCTCACTTGGGTGGTAGCAGCAGAATTGGGAAGATAGTGTTCAAAGATTGGTGAATTAGATGGCCAGACTGTGTCTATAAGAACAAAGAGGAAGGGAAAGAGGGAGGGAGGGAGAAGAATCTTAGTGACCAGCTTTCTATTACAGCCAGAGACCTGGAAGTATCTGAGCCAGTGCTGGTCACAGGCTGGTGTCTCCAAGCCCTGCTCTAGAAAGCTAGAAATGACAGGGTTTCATGTAGCCCAGGCTAGCCATGAGCTCTCAATTATTCAAGGATGGCAATTGAATCCCTTCTTGCTGCCTCTGCCTGCTGAGTGCTGCTGTTACAGGCATGCATCACCACGTCTGGCAAGTTTTAGAACACCATGTTGAGTTGCTAACAATAAGCATGCACGTATGTATGTGCCTCAGTGTGCTCAGGGAACTGCATGCAGAAGGAGACAGAAATGAGCCCAGAGTGAGCGAGTGGTCAATTTTAAACCCTGTGCTTGCTGTGAAAGAATGTGTAATAATGGGGTGTGCACAGCCTTTGGAGTAAAAGCTTCTGGACATGGGACTAGAGGGTGGGCTGGAGGCCTGGGAGTCGCCTTCTCCCTGCAGTAGTTAGAGGTTAGTAAAGGCCCTGCCTCCAACATGACACAAAGCAGTCATGCTGCTTGATAGACACAATTTCTACTGAGGAACCAGAGCTTCTACTTGGAGTTCCTTGGGTGATTACAAACAGGGATGGGCATATCCAGGGCTACAGAAAGGGGGAGACTCTGCAGACCAGACAACCAATGCTCTCTGTTCTTCCTGCTTCCACCCACATACAGAGAAAAGATGGGCCCAACAGAAGAGCCGGAGCACACTAACTATGGTCCAGCACATCATGGGAAAGACACATGGAAAGGCCTCAGGGATAACTGCAGACAGAATGTAGATCAGAAATAGGTAGCAGACTGTCGCACTTTGGCTTACCCTAGCTGGGAGGAACATGGAGTGAACACCAGATCCATGTGGTTGTTTTAATTATGTGTCATTGTTTTTTTTCTGGTGTAACTATATTTATCCTCAAATGAACAGTTTTGCATGGTTCACCATATATTGTGGACTCAGTCATTTAAAGGAGTTTTGTTGTCACGCCCCTACAGGTATTGCCAAGGACCTGGCACACGTGGGAAGGCCTTATGACTGTGAACGGCGCCTGGTGCCACATGGGCAGGCAGAGTGGGCCACCCCCTGGAGAGTGGGCTTGGTGGCTAAGGGTTGAATGTGGATTTTCTTTTTTAGACACGTATTGTAACTTTTCTCCTGTGGTGGGGAGGGGAGCTTTGAGAAGCACAGTGCATAAATAATAGAGAGCTACGCTTTAGTGACGGATGACAGCTGCTGGGCAGTAGGTCTTCGCTTAATAAATACGCAGAGCTTGACACCATCTCTAAGTAGCTCTCATTCTCTACCTGATGTCATTATTCCTGTGTACTTGGGCTGTTTACAATGCTCCACTTTCTAAAACCTTCTAAAATGAGATATCCTCTTCTCTCTTGATAGGATGTGTAAGGAACTTTACAGACCCCCTTGTTCATCGGCTTTCTGCCTGGCTGTGGGAGAGATCCCAATGCAGAAGATACATACGTTAGTCCTGACCACCCTCCCTGGTAGGTAGCAAAGAGTTTCAACTGACTCCCTAAAAAAAGGTCCTGACTACTAAGAATGTGCTCCCCCACCCACTACTTGAATATCATTTCCTCACCTTCCCCACCCTGTTGTCTTGGGAGATAAGAATACCCAAGATTTCAGTGACAAGGAGGAACCAAAGAAAACAACCCAAGGGTAGTTTTCTGAATTTTTCACCTGGAGAGACAACAGACTCTGCCCTCATGGAACATGTAGGCTCAAGAGACAGTCATGGTTAAGAGGTTTAATGCAATAACACTGAGTTACAAAGGTGAACTATAGCCTGCATTTTATTTTTAAATACTGGTTGTTATGAAGGGGAGAGCTGACCTAGCTGGAGCATGGAGCAGAAAGTTTGACAAGGGAGAATGAACTTAACTGAGATGGAGAAGTTGAAGATCTTTGGGTGAGAAGGGCATGGGGAGGTTGGAACAGAATGTACAAAAGACCCAAAGCAAGATGATTGTGGCTTATTTCAGGAACTAAATGAATGGTGTGATAGGTTGGGTTGTATCCTCTGAAAAATGACGTGTTTAAGTCCTGACTTTTCCAGTTCCTCATAATATGACTGTAGTTTGTTTTCCATCAC